>NW_024755892.1:97114-163778 GCF_018991925.1 Homarus americanus
ACACAAGCTGTGGTGTTGGTGGTAGACCTATGGAACAGTCTACCACAACAAGCAGTGGTGGTGGTGGTAGAACTATGGAACAGTCACCAGAACATGCTGTGGTAGTGGTGGTAGACCTATGGACCAGTCTACCAGCACAAGCTGTGGTGGTAGTGGTAGACTTCTGGTAACAGTCTACCATCACAAGCTGTGGTGGTGGTAGACCTATGGAACAGTCTACCAGAACAAGCTGTGGTGGTGGTGGTACACCTCTGAAACAGTCTACCGGAACAAGCTGTGGTGGTGGGCGTAGACCTCTGGAACAGTCTACCAGAACAACCTGTGGTGGTGGTGGTATACCTCTGGAAATCTACCAGTACACGCTATGGTGGTACACCTCTGGAACAGTCTACCGGAACAAGCTGTGGTGATGGTGGTAGACCTATGGAACAGTCTACCAGAACACGCTGTGATGGTGGTGGTGGTCTAACAGAACACGCTTTGGTGTTGGTGGTAGACCTATGGAACAGTCTACCATCATAGGCTGTGATGTTGGTGGTAGACCTATGGAACAGTCTACCAACACAAGCTGTGGTGTTGGTGGTAGAGCAATGGAACAGTCTACCACAACAAGCAGTGGTGGTGGTGGTAGAACTATGGAACAGTCTACCAGAACATGCTGTGGTAGTGGTGGTAGACCTATGGACCAGCTCCACCAGCACAAGCTGTGGTGGTAGTGGTAGACCTCTGGTAACAGTCTACCATCACAAGCTGTGGTGGTGGTAGACCTATGGAACAGTCTACCAGAATAAACTGTGGTGGTGGTGGTAGACCTATGGAACAGTATACCAGAACACGCTGTGGTGGTGGTGGTACACCTCTGAAACAGTCTACCGAGAACAAGCTGTGGTGGTGGTCGTAGACCTCTGGAACAGTCTACAAGAACAACCTGTGGTGGTGGTGGTATACCTCTGGAACAGTCTACCAGTACACGCTATGGTGGTGGTGGTACACCTCTGGAACAGTCTACCAGAACAAGCAGAGGTGGTGGAGGTAGACCTCTGGAACAGTCTACCAGAACAAGCTGTGGTGTTGATGGTAGACCTATGGAACAGTCTACCAGAACACGCTATGGTGGTGGTGGTAACCCTCTGGAACAGTCTACCAGAACAAGCAGTGGTGGTGGAGATAGAGCTCTGGAACAGTCTACCAGAACAAGCAGTGGTGGTGGAGGTAGACCTCTGGAACAGTCTACCAGAACAAGCTGTGGTGTTGGTGGTAGGCCTATGGAACAGTCTACCAAAACACGCTGTGGTGATGGTGGTAGACCTCTGGAACAATCTATCAGTACAAGCTGTGGTGGCGGTAGACCTCTGGAATCGTCTACCAGAAGACGCTGTGGTGGTGGTGGTGGTGGTAGACCTATGGAGCAGCCTACCAGCACAAGGTGTCGTGGTTGTGGTAGACCTTTCGAACAGCCTACCAGAATAAGCTGTGGTGTTGATGGTAGACCTCTGGAATAGTCTACCAGCACACGCTGTGGTGTTGATGGTAGACCTCTGGAACAGTCTACCAGCACAAGCTTTGGTGTTGGTGATAGACCTATGGAACAGTCTAACAGAACAAATTGTGGTGTTGGTGGTAGACCTATGGCACAGTCTACCAGAACAAGCTGTGGTGTTGGTGGTAGACCTATGGAACAGTCTACCAGAACAAGCTGTGGTGTTGGTGGTAGACCTGTGGAACAGTCTACCAACACAAGGTGTGGTGGTGGTAGACCTATGGAACAGTCTACCAACACAAGGTGTGGTGGTGGTGGTAGACCTATGGAACAGTCTACCAGCACAAGCTGTGGTATTGGTTGTAGACCTATGGAACAGTCTACCGGCACAAGCTGGGGTGGTGGTGGTAGTCCAAAGGAACAGTCTACCAGCACAAACTGTGGTGTTGGTGCTACACCTCTAGAACAGTTGACCAGAACAAGCTGTGGTGGTGGTGGTAGATCTCTAGAACAGTCTACCAGCACAAGCTGTGGTGGTGGTGGTAGACCTATGGAACAGTCTACCAGCACAAGCTGGGGTGGTGGTGGTAGTCCAAAGGAACAGTCTACCAGCACAAACTGTGGTGGTGGTGGTGGTAGACCTATGGAATAGTCTACCAGAACAAGCTGGTGGTGGTAGACCTCTTTAACGGTCTACCAGAACAAGCTGTGGTGGTGGTGGTGGTAGACCTATGGAACAGTCTACCAGCACAAGCTGGGGTGGTGTTGGTAGTCCAAAGGAACAGTCTACCAGCACAAGCTGTGGTGTTTGTGGTAGACCTCTGGAACAGTCTACCATATCAAGCTGTGGTGGTGGTGGTAGACCTATGGAACATTCTACCACAACAAGCAGTGGTGGTGGTGGTAGAACTATGGAACAGTCTACCAGAACAAGCTGTGGTAGTGGTGGTAGACCTATGGACCACTCTACCAGCACAAGCTTTGGTGGTAGTGGTAGACCTCTGGTAACAGTCTACCATCACAAGCTGTGGTGGTGGTAGACCTATGGAACAGTCTACCAGAATAAACTGTGGTGGTGGTGGTAGACCTATGGAACAGTATACCAGAACACGCTGTGGTGGTGGTGGTACACCTCTGAAACAGTCTACCGGAACAAGCTGTGGTGGTGGTCGTAGACCCTCTGGAACAGTCTACCAGAACAAGCTGTGGTGGTGGTAGACCTCTTGAACAGTCTACCAGTACACGCTGTGGTGGTACACCTCTAACAGTCTACCGAACAACAAGCTGTGGTGGTGGTGGTAGTCCTATGGAACAGTCGACCAGAACAAGCTTTGGTGGTGGTGGTAGACCCATGGAACAGTCTACCAGAATACGCTGTGGTGGTGGTGGTACACCTCTAGAACAGTCTACCAGAACAAGCAGTGGGGGTGGAGGTAAACCTCTGGAACAGTCTACCAGAACAAGCTGTGGTGGTGGTGGTAGACCTCTGGAACAATCTATCAGTACAAGCTGTGGTGGTGGTAGACCTCTGGAACAGTCTAACAGAAGAAGCTGTGGTGGTGGTGGTGGTAGACCTATGGAACAGTCTTCCATCACAAGGTGTGGTGGTTGTGGTAGACCTTTGGAACAGTCTACTAGAATAAGCTGTGGTGTTGATGGTAGATTCTGGAACAGTCTACCAGAACAAGCTGTGGTGTTGGTGGTAGACCTATGGAACAGTCTACAAGAACAGGCTGTGGTGGTGGTGGTAGACCTATGGAACAGTCAACCAGAACAAGCTGTGGTGTTGGTGGTAGACCTATGGAACAGTCCACCAGAACAAGCTGTGGTGGTGGTGGTAGACCTATGGAACAGTCTACCAGCACATGCTGTGGTGTTGATGGTAGACCTCTGGAACAGTCTACCAGCACAGCTTTGGTGTTGGTGGTAGACCTATGGAACAGTCTAACAGAACAAGCTGTGGTGTTGGTGGTAGACCTTTGGAACAGTCTACCAGAACAAGCTGTGGTGTTGGTGGTAGACCTATGGAACAGTCTACCAGAACAAGCTGTGGTGTTGGTGGTAGTCCTATGGAACAGTCTACCAACACAAGGTGTGGTGGTGGTATACCTATGGAACAGTCTACCAACACAAGGTGTGGTGGTGGTGGTAGACCTATGGAACAGTCTACCAGCACAAGCTGTGGTGTTGGTTGTAGACCTCTGCAACAGTCTACCGGCGCAAGTTGTGGTGGTGGTGGTAAACTTCTGGAACAGTCTACCATTACACTCTGTGGTGGTAGACCTCTGGAACAGTCTACCAGAACAAGCTGTGGTGGTGGTGGTAGACCTATGGAACAGTCGACCAACACAAGGGTGTGGTGGTAGACCTATGGAACAGTCACCAGCACAAGCTAAGGTGGTGGTGGTAGACCTATGGAACACTCTACCAGCACAAGCTGTGGTGGTGGTGGTAGACCTCTGGAACAGTCTACCAGAACGCTGTGGTTGTGGTGGTAGACCTATGGAACAGTCTACCAGCACAAGCTGTGGTGGTGGTGGTGATGGTAGACCTATGGAATAGTCTACCAGAACAAGCTGTGGAGGTGTTGATAGACCTATGGAACAGTACCAGAACAAGCTGTGGTGATGGTGGTGGTAGACCACTTTAACAGTCTACCAGAACAAGGTGCGGTGGTGGTGGTACACCTCTGGAACAGTCTACCAGAACAAGCTGTGGTGGTGGTGGTAGACCTCTGAACAGTCTACTAGAACAAGCTGTGGTGGTGGTGGTAGACCTATGGAACAGTCTACCAGAACACGCTGTGGTAGTGGTGGTAGACCTCTGAACAGTCCATCAGCACAAGCTGTGGTGGTGGTCGACCTCTGGAACAGTCTACCAGAACTAGCTGTGGTGGTGGTGGTAGACCTATGGAACAGTCTACCAGCACAAGGTGTGGTGGTTGTGGTAGACCTTTGGACCAGTCTACCAGAACAAGCTGTGGTGTTGATGGTAGACCTCTGGAACCATCTACCAGAACAGGCTGTGGTGTTGGTGGTAGACCTATGGAACAGTCTACCAGAACAAGCTGTGGTGGTGGTGGTGGTGTAACAGAACAAGCTTTGGTGTTGGTGGTAGACCTATGGAACAGTCTACCAGAACAAGCTGTGTTGTTGGTGGTAGACCTATGGAACAGTCTACCAACACAAGCTGTGGTGTTGGTGGTAGACCTATGGAACAGTCTACCAGAACAAGCTGTGGTGTTGGTGGTAGACCTATGGAACAGTCTACAGAACAAGCTATGGTGTTGGTGGTAGACCTAAGGAACAGTCTACCAACACAGGTGTGGTGGTGGTAGACCTATGGAACAGTCTACCAGCACAAGGTGTGGTGGTGGTGGTAGACCTATGGACCAGTCTACCAGCACAAGCTGTGGTGTTGGTTGTAGACCTAAGAACAGTCTACCAGCACAAGCTGTGGTGGTGGTGGTAGACCTCTGGAACAGTCTACCAGCACAAGGGTGTTGAGTGAGTAGACCTATGGAACAGTCTACCAGCACAAGGTGTGTGTTGGTGGTAGACCTGCGGAACAGTCTACCAGACAAGCTGTGGTGGTGGTGGTAGACCTATGGAATGATCTCCAGCACAGAGCTGGGGTGTTGGGGTAGACCTATGGAACAGTCTCAGAACAAGCTGGGGCACTGGCCTCAAAAAACCCCTCGACAAAACTATCAACAATGGATGGATGGAAGCAGTCCACTGGCCTCCTTCCTCAGCATACCTCTGGTGGTATAAATTAAATATCCTCGGCTGACATTACTCCTACCTCCGGTGTTCTACGACTGACACGGCTGACACTGAACCTACACATGGCTGACACACGACCTACCCCAGCCGACACTACGACTTACACACGGCTAAGACCTACACAGCTGACAGTAAGACCTACACATGGCTGACACTACGACCTAAACATGACATTAAGACTTACACACAGCTGACACAATCTACACGGCTAACACTACGACCTACAGGCCGACACTACCACCAACACACAGCTGACACTAAGACCAAGACACGGCTGACACTCGACTGACAGCACGTGTGTGAGAAGAATACACAGCCCCAATCAAAAAAAGTGACAATAATTATAATGAGTATGGAACACCAGAGACACATATGGAGAGACCGAACAAAGAGACACAAATGGAGACACAGATGGAGACACAGATAGAGAATCTTATGGGGACACAGATGAAGAGACATAGATGGAAGCAGAACAAAGAGACACAGATGGAGAGACACAAATGGAGACACAGATGGAGACACAGATGGAGAGACAAAGATGGGAGAACACAGACAATGAGACACAGATGGAGAGACACATATGGAGAGACAGAGACACAGATGGAGAGACACAGGAGACACAGATGGAGGCACAGATGGAGACACAGATGGAGAAGACACAGACAAAGAGAGACAGACAAATAGACACAGATGGAGAGACACAGATGGAAAGGAGCACAGATGGAGAGAGCACAGATGGAGAGACACAGATGGAGAGACACAGATGGAAGACACAGATGGAGACACAGATGGAGAGCACAGATGGAGACACAGACAAGGAGACACAGACAAATAGACACAGATGGAGAGCACAGATGGTGAAACATAGACAGAGACACAGATAAAGACACAGACAAAGAGACACAGACAAAGACACAGATTGAGAGACACAGATTGAGAGAGACACACAGATGGAGAGAGACACAGACAACGAGACAAAGATGGAGAGAGACACAGATGGAGACAGAGACACAAATGGAGACACAGAGAGAGAGACACAGATGGATTCACAGATGGAGAGAGAGACACAGATGGAAAGACACAGATGGAGAGCACAGATGGAGAGACACAGATGGAGACACAGATGGAGAGAGACACAGATGAGAGACACAGATGGAGACACAGACAAGGGAGACACAGACAAATAGACACAGATGGAGAGACACAGATGGTGAAACATAGACAAAAGACACAGATAAAGAGACACAGACAAAGAGACACAGACAAAGAGACACAGATTGAGGGCAGATTGAGAGACACAGATAGAGAGACACAGACAACGAGACAAAGATGGAGAGACACAGATGGAGAGACAGAGACACAAATGGAGAGACACAGAGAAAAGAGACACAGATGGATACAGATGGTGAGACACAGGTGGAGAGACACAGGTGGAGAGACACAGGCGGAACAGATGGAGAGACACAGATGGAGAAGGTGGAACACAGATGGAGAGACACAGATGGAGAGACACAGATGAAGACACAGATGGAGAGACACAGATGGAACACAGATGGAGAGACACAGATGGAGAGACACAGGTGGAGATGGAGAGACACAGATGGAGAGACACAGGTGGAGAGACACAGATGGAGGGCACAGATGGAGACACAGATGGAGACACAGATGGAGAGACACAGATGGAGACACAGGTGGAGACACAGATGGAACACAGATGGAGAGCACAGATGGAGAGAACACAGGTGAGAGACACAGATGGAGACACAGGTGGAGACACAGATGGAGACACAGATGGAGAGACACAGATGGAGAGACACAGATGGAGAGACACAGGTGGAGAGACACAGGTGGAGACACAGATGGAGACACAGATGGAGACACAGATGGAGGCACAGTGGAGAGCTGGTACAGATGGAGAGACACAGATGGAGAGACAGGTGGAACAGATGGAGAGCACAGGTGGAGACACAGATGGAGAGACACAGATGGAAGGACACAGATGAAGAGACACAGATGGAGAAACACAAATGGAGACACAGATGGAGAGACACAGGTGGAGACACAGATGGAGAGAGACACAGATGGAGAGACACAGTGGAGACGCAGATTGAGAGACACAGATGGAGGCACAGACAGAGACAAAGATGGAGACACAGATGGAGAGACAGAGAAATGGAGAGACACAGAGAAAGAGACACAGATGGATTGCAGATGGTGAACACAGGTGGAGAGACACAGGTGGAGAGACACAGGCGGAAGAGGCAGATGGAGGGCAGATGGAGACACAGGTGGAGACACAGATGGAGAGAAGACACAGGTGGAACACAGATGAAGAGCAGGTGGAGAGACACAGATGGAGGACACAGATGAAGACACAGATGGAGAGACACAGGTGGAGACACAGGTGGAACACAGATGGAGGAACACAGATGGAGAGCAGATGGAGAGACACAGGTGGAGCACAGATGGAGAGACACAGATGGAGACACAGATGGAGAGACACAGATGGAACACAGATGGAGAGACACAGGTGCAGACACAGATGGAGAGCACAGGTGGGAGACACAGATGGAGAGACACAGATGGAGAGACACAGGTGGAGAGACACAGATGGAGAGACACAGGTGGGGACACAGATGGAGACACAGATGGAGACACAGATGGAGGATGGAGAGACACAGATGGAACACAGATGGAGAGACACAGATGGAGAGACACGATGGAGACACAGATGGAGGGCAGATGGAGAGACACAGTGGATGGAGAGACACAGATGGAGAGACGATGGAGAGACACAGGTGGAGACACAGATGGAGAGACACAGATGGAGAGACACAGGTGGAACACAGATGGAGAACACAGATGAAGAGACACAGGTGGAGAGACACAGATGGAGGAGACACAGGTGGAACACAGATGGAACACAGATGGAGAGACACAGATGGAGACACAGGTGGAGAACAGGTGGAGACACAGATGGAGGGACACAGATGGAGAGACACAGGTGGAGCACAGATGGAGAGACACAGGTGGAACACAGATGGAGACACAGATGGAGAGAGACACAGATGGAAGACACAGATGGAGAGACAGGTGGAGACACAGATGGAGAGACACAGATGGAAAGACACAGAAGAGACACAGATGGAGAAACACAAATGGAGGGCACAGATGGAGAGACACAGGTGGAGACACAGATGGAGACACAGATGGAGAGACACAGATGGAGACACAGGTGGAACACAGATGGAGAGCAGATGGAGAGACAGACAAAGGACACAGATGGAGAGACACAGATGTACAGACACAGGTGGAGACACAGATGGAGACACAGATGGAGAACACAGATGGAGAGACACAGGTGGGCACAGATGGAGAGACACAGATGGAGGAGCACAGACAAAGAGACACAGATGGAGAGACACAGATGGAGACACAGGTGGGACACAGATGGAGAGACACAGATGGAGAGACACAGATGGAGAAACACAGATGGAGGAGCACAGATGGAGAGACACAGATGGAGACACAGATGGAGAGACACAGATGGAGGAACACAGATGGAACACAGATGGAGACACAGATGGAGAGACACAGATGGAGACACATATGGTGAGACACAGATGGAGACACAGATGGAGAGACACAGATGGAGACAGATGGGACGATGGAACACAGATGGAGACACAGATGGAGACACAGATGGAGACACAGATGGAGAGACACAGATGGAGAGCACAGATGGAGACACATATGGAGAGACACAGAAAAGAGACACAGATGGGAGACACAGATGGAGACACAGATGGAACACATATGGAGAGACACAGGTGGAGAGACACAGACAAAGAGACACAGATGGAGAGACACAGATGGAGACACAGGTGGAGACACGGATGGAGAGACACAGGTGGAAGACACAGACAAGAGAGACACAGATGGAGAGCACAGACAAGAGACACAGATGGAGAGACACAGACAAAGGGATGGAGAGACACAGGTGGAGACAGATGAGAGACAGATGGAGACACAGATGGGAACACAAATGGAGACACAGACAAAGAGCACAGACAAAGAGCACAGATGGAGAGCACAGATGGAGACACAGATGGAGACACAGATGGAGACACAGATGGAGAGACACAGGTGGAGACAGATGGAGAGACACACAGGTGGAGAGGACACAGACAAAAGACACAGATGGAGAAACACAGATGGAGAGCAGACAAAGAGACACAGATGGAGAGAGCACAGGTGGAGAACAGATGTGAGATCAGATGGAGACACAGATGGAGACACAAATGGAGAGACACAGACAAAGGGGCACAGACAAAGGGACACAGATGGAGACACAGATGAAGAGACACAGATGTACAGACACAGGCGGAGAGAGAGACACAGATGGAGAGACACAGGTGGAGAACAGATGGAGAGAGACACAGATGGAGAGACACAGACAAAGACACAGATGGAGAAACACAGATGGAACACAGATGGAAGACACGATTGGAGGCTGCAGACAAAGAGACACAGATGGAGAGACACAGATGGAGAGACACAGATGGAACACAGATGGAGACACAGATGGAGACACAGATGGAGAGACACAGATAGAGGCAGATGGAAGAAACAGATGGAAAGAACACAGATGGAGAGACACAGATGGAGAGACACAGATGGAGAGACACAGATGGAGGCACGATGGAGACACAGATGGAGAGACACAGATGGAGACACAGATGGAGACACAGACAAAGGAGCTGGAGATGGAGAGCAGATGGAGACACAGATGGAGACACAGATGGAGACACGGATGGAGAGACACAGATGGGGCACAGATGGAGACACAGGTGGAGACACAGATGGAGACACAGATGGAGACACAGATGGAGAGAGACACAGATGGAGAGGCACAGGTGGGGCACAGATGGAGACACAGATGGAGCACAGATGGAGACACAGATGGAGAGAGACACAGGTGGAGACACAGATGGAGACACAGTTGGAACACAGATGGAGAGACACAGATGGAGACGCAGATGGAGAGACACAGATGGAGAGACACAGATGGAGAGACACAGATGGAGACACAGATGGAGACACAGATGGAGACACAGATGGAACACAGATGGAGACACAGGTGGGACAGATGGAGGCACAGATGGAGACACAGATGGAGAGACACAGATGGAGAGACACAGATGGAGACACAGATGGAGACACAGATGGAGAGACACGGTGGAGACACAGATGGAGAGACACAGGTGGAGACACAGATGGAGACACAGATGGAGACACAGATGGAGGGCACAGATGGAGGACACAGATGGAGACACAGATGGAGACACAGATGGAGAGACACAGATGGAGACACAGATGGAGAAGGCCTGAATGGAGAGACACAGATGGAGAGAGACACAGATGGAAACACAGATGGAGAGACACAGATGGAGAGAACACAGATGGAGAAACACAGATGGAGAGACACAGGTGGAGAGACACAGATGGAGAGACACAGATGGAGAGACACAGAGGAGAGACACAGATGGAGAAACACAGATGGAGAGGCACAGGTGGAGGGCACAGATGGAGGGCACAGATGGAGACACAGATAAAGAGACACAGATGGAGAAACACAGATGGAGAGCACAGATGGAGAGACACAGATGGAGAGACACAGATGGAGAGACACAGATGGAGAGACACAGATGGAGACACAGATGGAGACACAGATAAGAGTCACAGATGGAGAAACACAGATGGGGCACAGATGGAGAGACACAGATGGAGACACAGATGGAGAGACACAGATGGAGACACAGATGGAGACACAGATGGAAGGACACAGATGGAGGGCAAAGATGGAGACACAGATGGAGAGAGAGACACAGATGGAGAGACACAGATGGAGACACAGATGGAAGGGCACAGGTGGAGACACAGATGGAGAGGAAACAGATGGAAAGACACAGATGGAGAGACACAGATGGAGAGACACAGATGGAGACAGCAGATGGAGAGACACAGATGGAGACACAGATGGAAGAAGACACAGATGGAGAGAGACACAGATGGAGAGAGACACAGATGGAGAGACACAGATGGAGGCACAGATGGAGACACAGATGGAAGAACACAGATGGAGAGACACAGATGGAGAGACACAGATGGAGACAGATGGAACACAGATGGAAAGACACAGATGGAGAGACACAGATGGAGAGACACAGATGGAGGGCACAGATGGAGGCACAGATGGAGAGACGCAGATGGAAAGGAGCACAGATGGAGAGACACAGATGGAGAGACACAGATGGAGAGACACAGATGGAGAGACACAGATGGAGACACAGATGGAGGACACAGATGGAGAGACAGATGGAGAGACACAGATGGAGAGAAACAGATGGAAAGACACAGATGGAGGACACAGATGGAGAGCACAGATGGAACAGGATGGAAGACACAGATGGAGAGACACAGATGGAGACACAGATGGAGAGACACAGATGGAGACACAGATGGAGACACAGATGTAGAGACACAGATGGAGAGACACAGATGGAGACACAGATGGAGACACAGATGGAGAGACACAGATGGAACACAGATGGAGACACAGATGGAGAGACACAGATGGAGAGACAGAGATGGAGAGACACAGATGGAGACACAGATGGAAGGGCACAGATGGAGAGACACAGATGGAGGCACAGATGGAAAGACACAGATGGAGAGACACAGATGGAGAGGAACAGATGGAAGAGACACAGATGGAGAGCACAGATGGAGAGACACAGGTGGAGGGACAGATGGAAAGACACAGGTGGAGAGACACAGATGGAGGCACAGATGGAACACAGATGGAGAGACACAGATGGAGACACAGATGGAGACACAGACAAAGAGACACAGATGGAGAGAGAGACACAGATGGAGACACAGATGGAGACACAGATGGAACCGGATGGAGACACAGATGGAGACACAGATGATGGAGAGACACAGGTGGAGACACAGATGGAGAGACACAGGTGGAACACAGATGGAGACACAGATGGAGAGGCACAGGTGGAGACACAGATGGAGACACAGATGGAGCACAGATGGAGACACAGATGGAGAGACACAGGTGGAGACACAGATGGAGACACAGTTGGAGACACAGATGGAGAGACACAGATGGAGACACAGATGGAGAGACACAGATGGAGAGACACAGATGGAGAGACACAGATGGAGACACAGATGGAGAGACACAGATGGAATGGAGACACAGATGGAGAGACACAGGTGGAGACACAGATGGAGACACAGATGGAGACACAGATGGAGGAGAGACACAGATGGAGAGACACAGATGGAGACACAGATGGAGACACAGATGGAGAGAGAGACACAGGTGGAGACACAGATGGAACACAGATGGAGACACAGATGGAGAGACACAGATGGAGAGACACAGATGGAGACACAGATGGAGGGGCAGATGGAGAGACACAGATGGAGCACAGATGAGGACACAGATGGAGAGCACAGATGGAGAGACACAGATGGAGACACAGATGGAGAGACACAGATGGAGACACAGATGGAGAGACACAGATGGAGAAACACAGATGGAGAGACACAGGTGGAGGAGCACAGGTGGAGACACAGATGGAGCACAGATGGAGACAGATGGAGAGCACAGATGGAGACACAGATGGAGAGACACAGATGGAGAGACACAGATGGGACACACATGGAGAGACACAGATGGAGGAGAGACAGATGGAGAGACACAGATGGAGAGACACAGGTGGGACACACAGATGGAGACACAGATGGAGAGACACAGATGGAGAGAACACAGATGGAGACACACATGGAGAGACACAGATGGAGAGACACAGATGGAGAGACACAGATGGAGAGACACAGATGGAGACACAGATGAAACACAGATGGAGAGACACAGATGGAGACAGATGGAGACACAGATGGAAACACAGATGGAGACACAGATGGAGAGCACAGGTGGATGACAGATGGAACAGATGGAGACACAGATGGAGAGACACAGATGGAGACACAGATGGAGACACAGATGGAGACACAGATGAAAACACAGATGGAGAGACACAGGTGGAGACACAGATGGAGACACAGTGGAACAGATGGAGACACAGATGAAAACACAGATGGAGAGACACAGGTGGAGAGACACAGATGGAGACACAGATGGAGACACAGATGAAAACACAGATGGAGAGACACAGGTGGAGACACAGATGGAGACACAGATGGAGAGACACAGGTGGAGACACAGATGGAGACACAGATGAAGAAACACAGATGGAGACACAGATGGAGATACACAGATGGAGACACAGATGAGAAACACAGATGGAGAGACACAGGTGGAGAGACACAGATGGAGACACAGATGGAGACACAGGTGGAGACTACAGATGGAGCACAGATGGAGAGACACAGATGGAGACACAGATGGAGACACAGATGGAGAGACACAGATGGAGATGCAGATGGAGACACAGATGGAGACACAGATGGGACACAGGTGGAGAGACACAGATGGAGAGACACAGGATGGAGAGACAGATGGAGACACAGATGGAGAGACACAGGTGGAGAGCACAGATGGAGACACAGATGGAGAGACACAGGTGGAGACACAGATGGAGAGACACAGGTGGAAAGACACGATGGAGAGACACAGATGGAGACAGATGGGACACAGATGGAGAGACACAGGTGGAGACACAGATGGAGACACAGATGGAGAGACACAGGTGGGAGCACAGGTGGAGACACAGATGGAGAGACACAGATGGAGAGACACAGATGGAGACACAGATGGAGAGACACAGGTGGAGACACAGATGGAGAGACACAGATGGAGAGCACAGGTGGAGAGACACTGGTGGAGACACAGATGGAGAGACACAGATGGAGAGACACAGGTGGAGAGACACAGGTGGAGACACAGATGGAGACACACAGATGGAGAGACACAGATGGAGAGACACAGATGGAGAGACAGATGGAGACACAGATGGAGAGACACAGGTGGAGACACAGATGGAGGAGACACAGGTGGGGACACAGATGGAGAGACACAGAGTGGAGAGACACAGATGGAGAGACACAGATGGAACGATGGAGACACAGATGGAGAGACACAGGTGGAGACACAGATGTAGAACACAGGTGGAGAGACACAGATGGAGAGACACAGATGGATTCACAGATGGAGAGACACAGATGGAAAGACTTACAGATGGAGAGCACAGATGGGAGAGACACAGATGGAGACACAGACACAGATGGAGAGACACAGATGGAGACACAGACAAGGAGACACAGACAAATAGACACAGATGGAGAGACACAGATGGTGAAACATAGACAAAGAGACACAGATAAAGAGACACAGACAAAGAGACACAGACAAAGAGACACAGATTGAGAGACACAGATTGAGAGACACAGATAGAGAGACACAGACAACGAGACAAAGATGGAGAGACACAGATGGAGAGACAGAGACACAAATGGAGAGACACAGAGAAAGAGACACAGATGGATTCACAGATGGTGAGACACAGGTGGAGAGACACAGGTGGAGAGACACAGGCGGAGACGCAGATGGAGAGACACAGATGGAGAGGCTGAGATGGAGAGACACAGATGGAGAGACACAGACAAAGAGACACAGTGGAGACACCAGATGGAGACACAGATGGAGACACAGATGGAGACACAGATGGAGACAGATGGGAGAGGGAGGACACAGACAAAGAGACACAGACAAAGGAGACACATGTGGAGACACAGACAAAAGAGATGCAGAGGGAGAGACTGGGTGGGACACTGAGTGGGACACACAGGTGGGAGACACGGATGGAGAACAGATGGAGACACAGATGGAACACAGATGGAACACAGATAAGAGACACAAGATTTGGGGAACCTTTGGTGGAGACACTTTGGTAGAGACACCGGAAGTGGAGAGACACAGACAGAGACAAAGATGGAGAGACACAGATGGAGACACAGATGGTGATGATACACAGATGGAGAGAGACACAGGGCAAAAGGGAGACACAGATGGAGACACAGATGGAGAGACACAGATGGAAAGACACAGATGGAGAGACACAGATGGAGACACAGATGGAGAGACACAGATGGAGAGACACAGATGGAAAGACACAGACAAAGAGACACAGATGGAGAGACACAGATGGAGAGACACAGATGGAGAGACAGAGATGGAGAGACACAGATGGAGAGACACAGATGGAGAGACACAGATGGAGACGGCATTTCTGCCGTCAAGAAAGTTGTAAAGCAACTTTTCAATGTTGATGGGAAGTCCGAGTTGGAGGCTCTTATATTTTAGACCGTCGTCCCAGACTTTGCCAAATGCCTTCGCTACATCCCGGAGGGTTAGATTACATTGTCTCCCACTCGCCGCGGCTCTGGCTATGTTTTCACATGCCAGGGCTATCGCTGTTGTGGTGGACTTCCCTTTCCTGAACCCGAATTGTCTGCAGTTGACTCTGTTTGTTGTTTCCAGGTGACTTCACAGACGGTTATTGATGATTTTTTCTAGGATTTTTCCAGGTACTTCGAGGAGGGAGATCGGTCTGAGGGTGGAACTGGGGGTGGTACTGAGGGTGGCACGAGAGTGGCACGAGGGTGGGGTAGGGTGGCAGTTTTTGTAGTTGTCTCGGGTCGAAAGAGAAGAAGTGGAATGTCGCTGGCACTTGTGGCACGCCCGATAGGGATGTGATTATGGCACTGGCACATGCCGCGGAGAGAGAGAGAGAGAGAGAGAGAGAGAGAGAGAGAGAGAGAGAGAGAGAGAGATTTTAATACGGAAAAAGTATACATGTTATCTTGTATACGTACGGAACGATGTTTATTGCATGAAGACTTAACCTTGGTGTATGACTGGTTTATGATGACTTAACCCCGGTGTATGATGACTTAAACCTGGTGTATGACTGGTGTATGATGACTTAAACCTGTTGTATGATAACTTAACTCCGGTGTATGATGACTTAACCCTGGTTTATGATGACTTAACCCCGGTGTAAAACTGGTGTATGATGACTTAAACCTGTTGTATGAAGACTTAACCCCGGTGTATGATGACTTAACCCTGGTTTATGATGACTTAACCCCGGTGTAAGACTGGTGTATAACTTAAACCTGTTGTATGAAGATTTAACCCTGGTTTATGATGACTTAACCCCGGTGTATGATGACTTAACCCTGGTGTATGAGTGGTGTATGATGACTTAAACCTGTTAGTGATAACTTAACCCCGGTGTATGATGACTTAACCCCTGGTGTGGCGATGACTTAACCCCGGTGGCGATGACCTAAACCTGTTGTATGATAACTTAACCCCGGTGTGTATGATGACTTAAACCTGTTGTATGATAACTTAACCCCGGTGTATGATGACTTAACCCCGGTGTATGATGACTTAACCCCGGTGTATGATGACTTACCCCGGTGTAAGACTGGTGTATGATGACTTAAACCTGTTGTATGATAACTTAACCCCGGTGTATGATGACTTAACCCTGGTGTATGATGACTTAACCCCGGTGTATGATGACTTAACCCTGGTGTATGATGACTTAACCCCGTTGTATGAAGACTTAACCCCGGTGTGGTCATGACTTAACCCCGGTGTATCATGACTTCAACCCTGCTGTATGATGACTTAACCCCTGGAGTATGATGACTTAACCCTGCTGTATGATGACTTAACCCTGGTGTATGATGACTTAACCCCGTTGTATGAAGACTTAACCCCGGTGTATGATGACTTAACCCTGCTGTATGATGACTTAACCCTGGTGTATGACTGGTGTATGATGACTGGTGTATGAAGACTTAACCCCGGTATATGATGACTTAACCCCGGTGTATGATGACTTAACCGCGGTGTGGCGATTGCATGGAAGACTTAACCCCGGTGTATGATGACTTAACCCTGCTGTATGATGACTTAACCCCGGTGTATGATGACTTAACCCCGGTGTATGATGACTAGTGTATGATGACTTAACCCCGGTGTATGATGACTAGTGTATGATGACTTAACCCCGGTGTATGATGACTAGTGTATGATGACTTAACCCCGGTGTATGATGACTGTACATGAGTATACAAGAGTTACAATGGTACATCAGTTTACAGGTAATATAATATACAAGGATAACATTAGTTTGCAATCACAGTGTTGAGAGTCTGGCCACACCACCTGTGATAACTGTATGAGGGTGTGTAAAGCACTCTCCCTCCCCACCCCTTCCTTTTCCTCCCCACCGCTGCCTCTTCATCCCAACCCCTGCCGTCACACCCCTCCTCTCCTCTCCACACCCCTGCCGCTCCCTCCCCACCCTTGCCGCTCCCTTCCCAATCCCTGCCTTCACACCCCTCCTCTCCTATCCACACACCTGCCGCTCCCTCCCCAACGCTGACGCTCCCTCCCCACCCCCTCCTCTTCCCCCCACACCCTGTCCTCCCCAGGCACTGAACCATCGGGTTGTGACCTGGTAATTAGAAAACGGTCATTACCGTGAGCTCGGTATGTCACGGGGACAGAGTATGTTACCAGCAAGGCACTGTATCATAGTGCCACTCCCGGTGTGGGCAGAGTATGTTACCAGGAAGGCACTGTATCATAGTGCCACTCCTGGTGTGGGCAGAGTATGTTAGCAGCAAGGCACTGTATCATAGTGCCACTCCTGGTGTGGGCAGAGTATGTTACCAGCAAGGCACTGAATCATAGTGCCACTCCCGGTGTGGGCAGAGTATGTTACCAGGAAGGCACTGTATCATAGTGCCACTCCTGGTGTGGGCAGAGTATGTTAGCAGCAAGGCACTGTATCATAGTGCCACTCCTGGTGTGGGCAGAGTATGTTACCAGCAAGGCACTGAATCATAGTGCCACTCCCGGTGTGGGCAGAGTATGTTACCAGGAAGGCACTGTATCATAGTGCCACTCCTGGTGTGGGCAGAGTATGTTAGCAGCAAGGCACTGTATCATAGTGCCACTCCTGGTGTGGGCAGAGTATGTTACCAGCAAGGCACTGAATCATAGTGCCACTCCCGGTGTGGGCAGAGTATGTTACCAGGAAGGCACTGTATCATAGTGCCACTCCTGGTGTGGGCAGAGTATGTTAGCAGCAAGGCACTGTATCATAGTGCCACTCCTGGTGTGGGCAGAGTATGTTACCAGCAAGGCACTGAATCATAGTGCCACTCCCGGTGTGGGCAGAGTATGTTACCAGGAAGGCACTGTATCATAGTGCCACTCATGGTGTGGGCAGAGTATGTTACCAGCAAGGCACTGCATCATAGGTGTGGGCAGAGTATTACCAGTAAGGCACTATCATAGTGCCACTGGGTGTGGAAGAGTATGTTACCAGGAAGGCACTGTATCACAGTGCCACTCCTGGTGTGGGCAGAGTATGTTACCAGCAAGGCACTGTATCATGGTGCCACTCCTGGTGTGGGCAGCGTATGTTACCAGCAAGGCACTGTATCATAGTGCCACTTCTGGTGTGGGCAGAGTATGTAACCAGCAAGGCACTGTATCATAGTGCCACTTCTGGTGTTGGCAGAGTATGTTACCAGCAAGGCACTGTATCATAGTGCCACTCCTGGTGTGGGCAGAGTAGGTTACCAGCAAGGCACTGTATCATAGTGCCACTTCTGGTGTGGGCAGAGTATGTTACCAGCAAGGCACTGTATCATAGTGCCACTTCTGGAGTGGGCAGAGTATGTTACCAGCAAGGCACTGTATCATAGTGCCACTCCTGGTGTGGGCAGAGTATGTTACCAGCAAGGCACTGTATCATAGTGCCACTCCTGGTGTGGACAGAGTATGTTACCAGGAAGGCACTGTATCATAGTGCCACTCCTGGTGTGGACAGAGTATGTTACCAGCAAGGCACTGTATCATAGTGCCACTCCTGGTGTGGGCAGAGTATGTTACCAGCAAGGCACTGTATCATAGTGCCACTCCTGGTGTGGGCAGAGTATGTTACCAGAGTAAGGCGCTGTATCATGGTGCCACTGTTGGTGTCACGGGGGCAGAGTATGTTACCAGGAAGGCACTGTATCATGGTGCCACTCCTGGTGTGGGCAGAGTATGTTACCAGCAAGGCACTGTATCATAGTGCCACTCCTGGTGTGGGCAGAGTATGTTCCCAGTAAGGCACTGTATCATGGTGCCACTGCTGGTGTGGGCAGAGTATGTTACCAGGAAGGCACTGTATCATAGTGCCACTCCTGGTGTCACGGCAAGTCTCCTGCCGTCAGATGTTGTGCCGATAATCTCCGCCTGGGAAAGGGTATAGGGAAGGCAAGAAGAGGGAACAGAAAAGGAGGAGGAAGGGTAAGTAGAAAGAAAGGGAGCAAGGGAGGGGAAGCAATGAGGCGGAAGAGGAGGAAGTAGAAAAAGGAGGAGGAAGGAGAAATGCGAGGAGGAAGGGAGGGAAGCAGGGAAGGGGGGCGTGAGGGAGGGAGGGAGGGAGAGCCGCCGCCCACATCTTGGTATTTTTATCCTCGACGACACACGGGTGGGAGGAAAGGAGGAGGAGAAAGAGGAGGAAGAGGTGGAAGAGTGTGGAAGAAAATTGAGGAGGAGAAACTGATGAAAGACGAGGAAGAAAAGGATGAGGAGGAAAAGGTGGAACAGGAAGAAGTGGTGGAGGGAGAGGATGAGGAACAGGTGGAATAGAAGGAAGAGTTGGAGGGGGAAGAAGAGGATGCCATTGAGGCCATGATGGGTGGCACTACCTGGGAGGCCATGATGGGTGGCCCTACCTGGGAGGCCATGATGGGTGGCCCTTCCGGGTAGGCAATGATTGGTGGCACTACCTGGTAGGCAATGATGGGTGGCTCTACCGGGGAGGCCTGATGGGTGGCTCTACCTGGGAGGCCATAATGGGTGGCCCTACCTAGGAGGCCAATGATGGTGGCACTATCTGGGAGGCAATGATGGTGGTGGCCCTTAAGGGAGGCCATGATGAGTGGCACAACCTGGGAGGCCATGATGGTGGCCTACGTGAAGGCTATGATGGGTGGACCTCCTGGAGGTCATGATGGTGTCACTACCTGGGAGGCCAAGATGGGTGGCACTACCTGTGAGGTCATGATGGGTGGCACAACCTGGGAGGTCATGATGGGTGGTCCTACCTGGGGAGGTCATGATGGGTGGCACTACCTGGGAGGCCATGATGATGGTACTACCTGGAGGCCGATGGGTGGCACTACCTGGGAGGCAATGATGGTGACCCTACCGGGGAGGCCATGATGGGTGGTACTGGGAGGTCATGATGGGTGGCACTTGGGAGGCCATGATGGGTGGCCCTACCTAGGGAGGTCGCGATGGTGGCACTACAGGGGAGGCCAAGATGGGGTACTACCTGGGGAGGCCATGATGGGTGTCGCTACCTGGGAGGCAATGATGGGTGGCCCTACTGGGAGGCTATGATGAGTGTCACTACCTGGAAGGCCATGATGGGTGGCACCACAGGGGAGGTCATGATGGTGTCACTTCCTGGGAGGCCATCATGGGTGGCACCCTGGGAGGTTATGATGGTGGCATTACCTGGGAGGCCATGATGGGAAGTTCTACCTGGGAGGCTATGATGGGTCCTAGGGGGAGGCCATGATGGGTGGCCATACCGGGGAGGGCATGATGGGTGGCACTACCTGGGAGGCAATGATGGGTGGCCTGGGGAAGGCCAAGTGATGGGTGGCACTACATGGGAGGCAATGATGGGTGGTCCTACTGGGCCATGATGGGTGGCACTAACCTAGAGGCCATGATGATGTGTCACTACCTGGGACGCCATGATGGGTGTCACTACCTGGGAGGCCATGATGGGTGGCACAACTGGGAGGTCATGATGGGTGTCCCTACCTGGGGTCATGATGGGTGGCACTACCTAGGAGGCCAAGATGGGGTACTACCTGGGAGGCCATGATGGGTGGTGCTACCTGGGAGGCAATGATAGGTGGCCCCACCGGGGAGGCCATGATAGGTGTCACTACCTGGGAGGTCATGATGGGTGGCACTCCTGGGAGGCCATTATGGGTGTCACTACCTGGGAGTCCATGATGGGTGTCACTACCTGGGAGGTCATGATAGGTGGCACAACCTGAGAGGTCATGATGGGTGGCCCTATCTGGGAGGTCATGATGGGTGGCACCTGTGAGGCCATGATGGTGGCACTACCTGGGAGGCAATGATGGGTGGCTCTACCGGGGAGGCCATGATGGGTGGCACTACCTGGGAGGTCATGATGGGTGGCACTACCTGGGAGGCCATGATGGGTGTCACTACCTAGGGCCATGATGGGGCACTACTGGCCATGATGGGTGGCACTACTTGGGAGGGATATGATGGGTGGCACTACCTGGTAGGCCATGATGGGTGGCCTACCTGGGAGGTCATGAAGGGTTGGCACTAACTGGGAGGCCATGATGAGTGGCCCTACCTGGGAGATCATGATGGGTGGCCCTACTTGGGAGTCATGATGGGTGGCACTACCTGGGAGAGGTCATGATGGGTGTGGCACTGCCAGGGGAGGTCATGATGGGTGGGCTGACCTGGAGACCATGATGGGTGGCACTACCTAGGGAGGTCATGGTGGATGGTACTACCTGGGAGGTCATGATGGGTGGCCTTACCTAGGAGGCCATGATGGGTGGCCCTACCTGGGAGATCATGATGGGTGGCCCTACCTGGGAGGTCATAATGTGTGGCACAGTCTGGGGAGGCTGATGATGGGTGGCCCTACCTGGGACATCATGATGGGCGGCACTGTCTGGGGGGTCATGATAGGTAGCACTACCTAGGAGGTCATGATGGGTGGCACTACCTGGGGAGGCCATGATGGGTGGCACTACCTGGGAGGTTATGATGGGTGGCACTGTCTGGGTGGTCATGATGGGTGGCACTGTCTGAAGTCATGACAGGTGCCACTGTCTGGGAGAAGTGATGATGGGTGGCACTACCAAGGAGGTCATGATGGGTGGCACTGTCTGGGGAGGTCATGATGGGTGGCACTGGGAGATCATGATGGGTTGCACTACCTGGGAGGTCATGGCTTGTGGCACTAACTGGGAGGTCATGACGGGTGGCACTACCTGGGAGGATGGGTGGCCCTGCCTGGGAGGCCATGATGGGTGGCACTAACTGGGAGGTCATGATGGGTGGCACTACCTGGGAGGCCATGACGGGTGTCACTGGGAGGTCATGATGGGTGGCCCTACCTGGGAGATCATGATGGGTGGCCCTGCCTGGGAGGCCATGATGGGTGGCACTAACTGGGAGGTCATGATGGGTGGCACTACCTGGGAGGCCATGACGGGTGTCACTACCTGGGAGGCCATGGTGGGTGGCACTACCTAGGAAGACATGAGGGGTGGCACTTCCTGGTAGGCCATGATGGGTGGCACTACCTGGAAGGCTATGATGGGTGGTACTACCTAGGAGGCCATGATGGGTGCCACCACCTGGGAGGTCCTTATGGGTGGCCCTACCTGGGAGGCCATATTTGGTGGCCCTACCTGAAAGGTCATGATGGGTGGTACTACCTAGGAGGTCATGGTGGGTGGCCCTACCTGGGAGGTCATGATGGGTGGCACTACCTGGGAGGCCATGATGGGTGGCCCTACCTGGGAGATCTTGATGGGTGGCCCTACTTGGGAGGTCATGATTGGTTGCACTACCTGGGAGGTCATGATGGGTGGCACTACTTGGGCGGTCATGATGGGTGAGCCGACCTTGGAGACCATGATGGGTGGCACTACCTAGGAGGTCATGATGGGTGATACTACCAGGGAGGTCATGATGGGTGGCCCTACCTGGGCGGCCATGATGGGTGGCCCTACCTGGGAGGCCATGTTGGGTGGCCCTACCTGGGAGATCATGATGGGTGGTACTGCCTAGGAGGTCATGAATGGGTGGCCCTACCTGGGAGTTATAATGTGTGGCACAGTCTGGGAGGCCATGATGGGTGGCCCTACCTGGGAGATCATGATGGGCACTGTCTGGGAGGTCATGATAGGTAGCACTACACAGGAGGTCATGATGGTGGCACTACCTGGGAGGCCATGATAGGTGGCCCTACCTGGGAGATGGCAGCACTGTCTGGGAGGTCATGATAGGTAGCACTACCTAGGAGGTCATGATGGGTGGCACTACCTGGAGGCCATGATGGGTGGCCCCTGGGTGGCCTGGGAGGTCATGATGGGTGGATGGAAAGTCAAGATAGGTGGCACTGTCTGGGAGGTCATGATGGTGGTGATGGGTGGCACTGTCTGGGAGGTCATGATGGGTGGCACTACCTGGGGAGATCATGATGGGTGGCACTACCTGGGACTGGCACTAACTGGGAGGTCATGATGGGTGCTGAGGGTGGCACTGTCTGGAGGTCTGGTGTCTGGGAGGTCATGATGGGTGGCACTACCTGGGAGGCTATGATCGGTGGCACTGTCTGGGAGGTCATGATGGGGTCTGAGGTGATGGGTGGCACTGGGAGGTCATGGCTTGTTGCACTAACTGGAGGTTATGATGGGTGGCACTACCTGGGAGGCTATGTGGTGGCACTGTCTGGGAGGTCATGATGGGTGGTGGCACTACCTGGGAGGTCATGATGAGTGGCACTGTCTGGGAGGTCATGATGGGTGGCACTACCTTGGAGGTCATGATGGGTGGCATTGTCTGGGAGGTCTTTGTGGGTGGCCTACCTGGGAGGTCATGATGGGTGGGTGGGAGGCATGATGGGTTACCTGGGAGGCCATGATGGGTGGTCCTACCTGGGAGGCCATGATGGGTGGCTCTACCTGGGAGGCCATGATGGGTAGTTCTACCTGGGAGGTCATGATGGGTGGCATTACCTGGGAGGTCATGATGGGTAATTCTACCTGGGAGGCCATGATGGGTGGCCCTACCTGGAAGGGCATTATGGGTGGCACTACCTGGGAGGTCATGATGGGTGGCACTGTCTTGGAGGTCATTGTGGGTGGCACTACCTGGTAGGTCGTGATGGGTGGCACTACCTGGGATGTTATGGTGGGTGCCACTCCCTGGGAGGTCATGATGGGTGGCACTACCTGGGAGGCCATGATAGGTGGCACTACCTGGGAGGCCATGATGGGTGTGCTTTAGCCCCTTAGTTTTTATATAAATATGGGATAGTACATTAAATTTACATAACTCTATCACCCTCTGTAACTTTCCACTAGCTATGAGGTAGCATTTTCAGAGCACGTGATAAGGTGTGCCCACGGGAAGTCGTGTCACTTAGTGCCGAGCTAAGGTTTAATTGACCGGCTCTCTGGCCACCTATTGCGGGCAGAAGTTTGAGATCACTCACTAGAGGAAGACGTTATTGAGAGCCATCGTTGATGTGACCCGTCTTCCTCGAGGGAGGACGACGGATATAATTCAGTTCTCCCTCGATGGGTCCCCACTCACACTCAAACTCTCACATCGACAGGACGTATTTTAGCAGAGCTATTTAAGAGAGTCTCCGTCCTCATTTAACACTCATAGCTACAGTGGTTAAGTTACGGTGATAATCCTTTTGAAAGTGTACATATAAACCTTTTATAATAAACACAACAAAGGAACATATTGGATTTCACTACAGAAGATCCAATAAACTTTAATCTATATTTTAGTGCGTCTAGAATATAAGGTAACGTGCTTCAGAAGTGATTGTTACACGTGAGTAACAGTCACCTCAACAGATATACAGCGATTAAAGGTAGAGAATATATTTATTTTCCCTATTCCTGTGATAGCTTGAAGATATAGTTACAGGTGGCACTACCTGGGAGGTCATGATGGGTGGCACCATGGAGGTATAAGGGGTGGAGGCGGTATGCCGCATGCTCCCAGTACTGTCAGGGGAAGCCAATTCTCCTATTAAGTCGGCCATCTTTGTATAGGCTGGTCGCGTTCCAGGAGGCTGAGTGATCCTCATTGACACTGGTTTGCACTGTTTACACTCAGCCATAGCATCCCTGTGTGATTAATTTAAACTAATATTTTATTTTCAACCAATTATTATATACTATAGTGCAATAAAACTACATTTCAATGAACAACACGAATCATTAGCATCAATTATCCTTATCATGGCACGAACCTGGTACCCTGAGCACAGGGGGATTTCTGTACATTTTTACCTGGCAGACTGATCATTAGATTCCACTAAACAACATTAACTTATTCATGCTAGTTCTACTTTTGACAGCTTTGAGAGATACGTTTAGTGCTGTGAACTGTTTGCCTGCATATGTGTAGTTCACCTCTAGATAGGTCTCAGCTACTGCTTTGATTAGCAATACAAGATTATTATTATTTTTTTTACGGGAATTAGCCCACCCGGGCACAGGTCAAACGACCCATAACGGAGCCTGAGGGCGAAAAAAAAGAACGGAAAGAAATTGTAAATATAGAAAAAAAAAGGCTATACTGTATTAATCTACACCACGAAGATGCCGGAAGACCAGCTTTTTAAAGTGAGACAGATTGCAAGAGCATGGAAACACAGAAGAAGGCAGAGCATTCCACAGTTTGGCTGTGTGAGGAAAGATGGAGGTACTATAACGGGTTATTCTCGTGTGACCGACATCCACAGAGAAAAGGTGGGCACCGCGGGCAAGACGTGTGTTACGAACCCACGGCCTTGCCAGCGGTACACAGGATGCCAAATCCGCCGAACATTGCCCGTTAAAGTACCTGTAAAAGAGAGAGAGTGAAGCAACATTGCGGCGAAGAGAAAGGGAAGAGAGATTGTCGGCTAAAGGAGGAGAGTTAATACGACAAAATGCCTTTGATTCCACCCTATCAAATAGTTGGACAGAAGAAGAGCCACCCCAGATATATGAGAGCAGTGCTCCAAGTTAGAACGAATGAATCCCTTATATACTTGGAGCAACTGCTCAGGAGTGAAGTAGCTGCGGCATCTATACAGCATTCCCAACTTTCAGGAGGCAGCTTTAGTTATACTAAGGATGTGTGATTTCCAGGACATATTGGAGGAAATGGTGAGGCCTAACATATTTATTTCACAATTTGGGAGGATGAAAGCGTCCTGAAATTTAATTGGTGGGAGATCGTCTAATTTACAAAGTGTAATTGGTAAATATTGAGTTTTATTACTATTGAACTTAACCAAGTTTGTACCTCCCCATTCAGAGATGCTGCACAGATCCGCGTTGATAGAAGTAATGATATCAGTTCTAGAAACAGATCTAGTTTGAGAGTTAGGAGGAAGGGGAAAATGTGAGGAAGAGTGAAGAGTAGAATCATCAGCGTAAGAATGGATAGAATTAGTTGTAGTGTGAAGTAAATCATTGATAAAAAGAATGAAGAGATTAGGTGAAAGAACAGAACCCTGTGGGACACCACTATTGATAGAGAAAGAGCGAGAGATCGATCCCTCGACAACAACTGCCATGGATCGGTTCTCAAGGAAGCTAAAGATGAGAAAACAAAGTGGGAGAGAGAAACCAAAAGAGGGAAGTTTAGATAGCAAAGACTTGTGCCATACCTTGTCAAATGCTTTGGAGATGTCGAGAGCCACGACAAACGTTTCCCCATAATCCCTAAGAGAGGATGACCAAAGATGGGTGCAATAGGAGAGTAGATCTTGCCTGGCGAAAGCCATACTGGTGATCCGACAAAAGAGAATGCGTTCAAGGTGACGGAGAAAATGGGAGTTCAAGATAGTTTCGAAAATCTTAGAGAGGAATGAAGTTAGGGCAATGGGGCGATAGTTAGAGGGATTAGAATGGTCACCCTTCTTCGGGATGGGCTGAACCAAGGCATGCTTCCAAGAAGAAGGAAAAGTTTGTGTTTTGAGGCAAAGGCGAAAGAGGCGAGCAAGCACAGGGGCCAGGGCTTCAGCACACTCCCTCAGAACACAAGGGGGTATTCCGTCCGGTCCATGTGCCTTACTCACATTCAACCTGGATAACACACCGGCAACCCTGCGAGTGGAGATTATCGGAAAGTGCATAGGTTCAGTAGGAGGTGCTGGGGTAGGAGGGATAGAGTGGGAATCGTGTAAGGTGGAATTAGAGGAGAATAAGGTGCCAAAGAGGTTGGCTTTGTCAGGGGGAGAGTTGGCTATAGAGTTATCAGGTCGGAAGAGAGGAGGAAAAGAGGGCGTGCAGAAGTTGTTACAGATGTTTTTAGTTAAGGACCAGAAGGATTTACTAGAGGAAGAATTAGTCAGGTCAGCGGTCTTTCTTTTTATAAAATTCCGCTTGGCCCTACGACGAATAGCCTTACAACGATTCCTAGAAGTAATGAAAGAGGTGTGGGTAATAGGAGAAGGAGATAGGTTCATAGGTCGATATGCCCTATCTCTCACCCTGCAAGCAAGAGAGCAGGAGCGATCAAACCATGATTGTAATGTGAAAGTTTTGGTAGAAGATGGGATAAATGCACTCATATCGCCCTGTATAACCCCAGCAATGCTGTCAGCACATACCGAGGCATCCCGAGTGGAAAAGCAACATTCATCCCAAGGAAAGTCGGTGAAGAATTCTCGCAAGGATTGCCAGCTTGCCCTCCGGTAGTGCCATAGTTGACGTTTAGATGGGGGTGGGGGAGGTGGTCGTGCCCAGTTTGATTTAATAGAAATAAGATTGTGATCAGAAGACCCTAAGGGGGCAGAAATTGAGTATGAATAGTGTGAGGGGTTAGAGGTAAAACAGAGATCAAGAATGTTAGCAAGTTGATCGTGTCGATCCAGGAACGCATGTAGGGTGTTTGATTATTTGTTCCAAATATTAAGGAAAAAGAGAGTGCCTCAGCTCCACCTTGGTCATCCCTTGCAGAGCCAAGCCACTCTCTGTGATGTACATTGAAATCCCCTAGGTAGAGGATCTCGGTGTTGGGATGTGTGGATAGCAACGACTCGTGGCAAGAAGTGAGATACTCAAAGAGTTCTAAATAGTTGGTAGAGTTGGGAGAACAGTATAGGAAACAAAGAAAAATAGTCACAGTAGGTAGAGATATTTTGAGCCAGATGACATCATAAAGGGGAGATTCAAGATCTGTGAGTCGAGCTATAGGTGTACGTGTGTTGCAGTAGGCCCATACACCTCCCTTAGAACGGAAGTAGGTATAAAGGTTGTAGTTTGAGGCTTGAAAAGGTTTGGGAGAAGCTGCTTTGGTCAGTTGAAGTTCGGAGAGTAGTAAGAGGTCGGGGGAAGAGGTTGATAGATGGTGCTCCACAGAAGGAAAATTGGATCTCAGGCCGCGAATGTTGGAAAAATGAGTTGTGAAAAAAGCCGATCCTCCAACAACAGCGGTGGCGTCAGTTGAGGCCCCAGAAACTTGTGATGATCAGGTCGGCCCTGGGGTCCACAACCTTCCCGACCAGTGGGACCCATCCGAGAAGGCCCCGCTTCAGTATTAATATCAACTGACATAGGAGAATAAAATAGAATGAATAAAACAGATCAAGAATGAGTACGGTTTTATTTGTGGTGTTGTCAATAGTAAGTGAGACAGTTGAGACCCTGCAATTGAATGTAAATGAGGCAGAAAGATAGATCAGCAACCTGGGACTTGGTCACAATTTTCGTGATGCCATATGGCAGCAGGGTCTACCATTAGACAACACATTCTGCTTCCAATATCTTCCCAGGCGGTAATACCTCCCTGTTTGGTAGCTGCCTACTACCTACTACCTGCTGAGAGGATCACTTTCTGACATATGTATTGCAAAGCCTGGGAATATAGGTTTGTTCAGGAGCTCTGACAATACTGTTATGCATGGCGTAATGTACATTGGTGCTTTGCACTGTGCATAGTGAAATATTTTTTAGGCATGTTACCCACAAGTTATGTAAATATAATTTCGTATAATGATTTGCGAGCAGGGCTGGTATTTGATACATAAAATATTTTTCTGTATGTATGTAGGTATTTTTGCAGCTTAATGTGGGTGGTGAATAATATTAGTTTTAGGCTTGTAGTTTCCGGGAGTAGTGAGCAATATCAGTCACTGGCTGGCCTTGAGAGAAGGAGGACGTCTCAGTGGTGGTTACCTTTTCAAATAGAGTTTAGTTGAGTATTATCTATTCAGTGCTGTTCTATTATTATTTATTTTGCGTAAAGTGCAATCAATGGTTATTACAAAGTAGTTTATTGTTTATTTACTGTGCATGTATTAGTGGTTTACTCTGCATATATTAGTGGTTTATTAAGGATTATGTTTATTCTTTATTCTCTTGATTTAATTTGTCTTATGGAACCTACACACTTATTATGGTAAAAAAATTATTAAATTTTATTTAAATCGTTTGTCATGTGTATAATTCCAAACCTTCACCCCTGAACTGTTGGGATAAAGAGAGGAAGGCTGTGATTGAACCCCGGACTAAGGCCCATATGCAAGATAAGCCGTGGTGTAGTACTCCCATGGTTGTTATGCAAGAAAAGCGTTTTGGGCTAAAAGAAAGAAAAATATGTACGATTCGTTATTGAAACATGGGGAAATTTCGTGGTACACATACCCCCCCCGTCCGATGATCACTACGAGGGAACTATTTTTGAAACCAAAAGACAGAAAATTGATTTGGATGGACATAAAATGTATAAATCTGCAAAGGAATAATATTTGTTATACGATATACTCCATACAGAACAGCACATGCCTCTTTAAAAGCGGTCCATGTTTGTGTACGAAAAATGCCGCCAGCCTCTACTTGTCTCAGCGCCGTTTATATCCTCCAAATTCGCCTAACCATCATAAAAGGTAAGCCTTTAACATAACTAATACAACTAATTTATGTGTAGAAATGTATTGAAATCAAATTAAACTAAAAAAAAAGTCGTAAATGGTCTATTTGAAGAGTGGTGAGAACAGCTTCCTCTGGGATGGTGAATGACGTCCTTTATCAGAATTAATGTCGACCCAATTTTCGTAATGAGGGCAATTAATAACAGTCCAGCACTACCAAAATAATTATTTCCTTAGTATAATTACTTATTAGCCTAGATTTCATATTTTAATAAGTTCAAATATGCCAGGTAACTAGTGGCAGGTACTTCCCAGGCATGTTTCATTTGTGTATCAGTTTAACCACAATTTGCTACTAATAAGACAAATTCAGTGACCTAAATTCATGTTTTATTTTTTTATTCCCTTACTGACTCAATGTATTACAAGAAAGAACTACTTTACGACTTGTTTGGGCCAACAGTTGGAGTGGTGATATTAATTAACTTTGCCATTGACAGTGGTAGAATCAAATGTAGATATATTGGCTTTGTATGTCTATGATTTCAACAAAAATGAATTAGTCCTTCTAAAGTAAATGGAATTGATGATACTATTATCTTTTGGCCATCCAGCAAATTTAATGATTTTAAGTTGACCGATTTTTACCAGTTAAGTTAGGTTACGCTAGATTAGTTAAGTTGGGTTAGGTTAGGTTTGGTGACATTGAAATTATGTTTTTTCAAATGCCAAGTAGGTGGATGACCTAAACATTCATTTTATCAAATTGATTATGAGTAGATTAAACACATTAGTTGTGTTTTTTTACAAATTCAGACCCCGTAAAGTTTTAATGACAATCACTTCATGATAGATGTTTCACCCTATACACTAAAGCTACTTTATGTAAGAGGAAAAAATTAGCACCAAATTGTATTGTTTAATACCAAAGAAGTCATTGATGATAATATTTAATAACACTATTTCAGGTATTACGACCTGGTCGTCGGGACGGAACACCCTCGTAAGTCGAGGAGAGACTGTAATACATTTTCATCTTTAAACTCCTTGTATCTTACCTAACTCACCTTGATGCTCCACTCAATTATAGCTAGATGTAATAATTGTAGAAAGTAATCACAGGTATGACTCCCTTTACCGTTAATTGTTTTTATATTACAATTCTTGGATATTCAAAGATAATGAAATTACGAATCTTCAATAAATGTGATATACCTACATTCTAATGACGACAACAGAAATATGTCAGACTTGACTAATTAACTGTAACCAGAAATTTACCTAAGTGAATTTGTCCTTAATCCAACCTTTAAAATATGAAAGACTTTATTTTATGATAGTTAAGTCAGTTTCCAGTTAGGTTAAGTTAGGTAGGTTAGGTTAACATTTTTATATAGATCATTAAAATTTTAAAGGGCTTATAATTTTTGTTCTATGAATTTCTCCAAAAAAAGGGATCAAAGTTTTGGAAACACCATAACAATATACACTACAGTACATTAAAAAAAAAAATAATTTTTTTAGTGTGTGTTGCATATCAAACCAAACAAATCTGAGTTTCCTTTGGAATTTTTTATTTTTATTTTTTTTAACAGACAAAATTACCCTCAATATTTAGATGTTGGAAACTTATAAATATTTACCCTCATAAATATAGATGTTTCAGAATTCGCAAATTTAACTAACACAATATTAATGACTTTATTTTCACTTACAGGTGGAGATACAGCTGACTATTCACCTTTCACCAATACTGAAGAAATAAATCTTGGTATCATTTGATTGATGGGGAATTTTTCCGGTTCCAGGGAAGATTTTGGAATTTGCTTTCTAACCTAACCTTGGAACTGGTTCCCAGACTCGGACTAGAAAAATTCGGAGACTTTCCGTAAAATCCCCAAATTACTCATAGACCAGAAAAAATGCAGTTTTCTGGAATTGTCTGAACATATACCTTGGAGAAATCATAACATACTGTATGCCTTAATTATTATTATTATTTTTTATTTTACACTCTGCATACATACGTAGATATTACGTATTAATTTATTTGTGAAATTTGTGGATGTTTTTTCTTTTAAAATCCTTTACTGTTGATCATCCATATATTATAACATATCCTGCTTTTAATAAAGGCTATATTCTGAAATAAGCATTATCATTGTATTCTTATCCTTATTATTATTACAGTTTATATTAAACATTAAAAATGCAGGAATGATTTGCAATTAACATTGCAGACTGTATTGAGGATTTTTTTTGAACCATTTAATTATCATCTTGTTCTATGTTTAACATTATTAGTCTCTGATTAGTTGGTAGAATTTCATGACTATACCTACAGTATATGGGTTCCATGACATTTTCTCACAAGATGAACCTAATCTAACCTAACATGTCTTCATTTCCATAATAGTTGAGTACTGTATATGCCTTGTAAACAAATGTCTGCACACTAACTATATGAAGGCTGTCTGGTGAGGATCCATATACAGTATTTACATGTAATATTTTTCCAAATAAAAGACTATTTAAACAGCAGATACTTTTCTCCGACTTCTGGTTTAGTCCATGTCACTAACATATTGTATACATTTTTATTCCTGACATTGGGAAAGTGTTCATGTCTTGTTTTTTTAAAGGGTATTTATTGCATTACTATAATCAGGTGGAGAAAGGGAGGAAACATTATCTCAAGTTTTCATATCTTGTAGATAACTGGCCTTGTCTAATATGAAAGGAAAAATTTTGGTATAAAGATAATTTCCTGTTTGATAGAAAACTAACAGTTATGGTGATATTTTTTCAAGATTTTATCCCAATTCATCTGTACAGTGAGTTCATCACTGTCATAACAAAATAATAATACCTAATATTGTACTTTGGTATATTCTACTGACTTCATCCACAGAACAGGCCATAGTTCTCTTTATTACACTCCCCCAACCCCAAGTTCATGAAAAACTAATAACTTTATTGTTAGATTTAATAAGGATAAAGAAGAAAGGAACAGATATTACACTCAATTCCTACATTTTTATGGTTGTCACAGGCTTTATTTACCTATATTCACTGTAAATGATCGCATTTTATTCCCAGAATTGGCTTATAATCCAAGAAAATAGGAAAATGAAGTGCACCTTAGCTTGGGATTAAAGTTTTTTATGCTTGTAAATCGTGTAGCAAGAGCAAACGTTTCGTGCCACTGACAACGTTTTCAGGGTGCAAGCATACCAACCCCCAAGTCTTCCGCCAGTTGGTACACCTGACTACACTACGATGACGTAGTAATAACAAACGACAGTCGGGTACCACCATGGCCCATCTTGAATAATCACACAATTTTCACTCCATTGTATTACGACCGCCGGAATACCATGCATGGTGTACACCACGACTGATCTTGCATATGGGCCCCAAGTTGTGCTGAGTTGCAATTGTTTTTTGTTTTTGTTGTGCCATATGTGCCCCCATTAGTATATTAATCTTTAACATAATTCAAGTTGATAAGTTATGGCATAACAATACATAAATTAAAATTTTGTGGCAATCATATGTTGACAGTTTTGTGTAGGGGTGTATTTTACTGGCAAGCAATATTTTTTCTCTGAATATCTTTTCGTGTAAGCAACATATCGTAATGACATCTTTAGTTGGAAATGATAGATTCCCTTTGGTTTTGGTAGTTATTAATGCAAGAGTTTCATCAACATTTGGGGTAAATAGTACACTACAACATGCTTCACACTTCAAAGATTTCTTTTAAGTTCCACAGAAACAAAACCAGCGATATATGCAACTATTTTCTCAGCATGAGGAGAGACCACACTAGATGAAACTAAATTAGCATTTCCCTCTTCTGAGAGCACATCAGACTCCTCATTTTGATAAATGTTGTCTTGCTCAAAGACCCTGTATGGTTCTATCAAGAGAAGAGTTAATTAAATTTCTCGATGGAACATTGGCATTACGATCCTTTAGATAATTACTAGAGGCAGTTAGGATTGGGATAGATTCTAAAGCTAAGCAATTTCCAAGAGTCACTTCTTCAATGTCATTATGAGTTAACACCTTCTTGTAGGCTGCCGAACCGTTGGATTGTTGTTGCTCCTCATACTTCTAATGATGCCCCAAAATAGTTCTATATGATCCTCACTCATCTTTTAAGTTAGGAAGTATTCCTAAAGTGGATTTGAAGTAACAATTAGTATTTGTTAATTTTTTGCAGACTTTTGCAACAAACAAGGAATCCAATAAATCCTTTTTTTTCTTCTGGATTGAACAATAGGCAACTTATCAGGCAGTAATGTTAAGGAAACCAGATACTGTTGTACACTTCCAATAACCTTCATTGCCTCTGAATTATTGCCTGCTAACAAAGGGCACCTCCAGCCGAAACTACACAAATTCCGAGAATTCACGATGTCAAACAGTGCGTTGAGTGTACTTATGAAATTTATTGTTCCTTGGCAACCATGAAATCCGGGTATCTTCTCATCCAAACAAAACTGGAGGGAGTCAGCAACAGTCACCAAGTAACTGCACGGCCAAATTTACATTAAATTTTCTCTTTACGTATTCAATATGTGAAGCTCTTAACTTGTTTCCCAGATGCAGACCTTTTTCCTGTAGCTGGTGGAGACTGACAATGAATCGCCACTCAATTGTATTACCTTCTGCGACGAAAAATTTATCTAGGTCGCCAAGAGAATTTCTTAACAACATGAACATAAGACATGGATCAAGAAAAATGCACACTGGCTCTCCTGTAGCAGGATGATCAAAATATGACTTTATATTTTCAGGATCCAAGCTGCGACCAAGATTTTTCATCATAGCTAAATTAGGAGCTGTACCATCAAAAGTTAGAGATGCAATATTCACTCCAACTGAATGAAGTTTGTTCAAAGCCTGCAAAACTAAATTACTGCGTTCATTGTCCGCAAAGTCCATTAATAAAAAAATATCCAATTGGTAACTTAAAAGTAGGCTTGTGTGACACTACCATAAAAGTGGGAGCTTCTTTAGCTACAGGCAAGCAATCATCATCAGTCCCCATGTCGATAAACCCCTTGATATTTTTGGCCATCCCATTCAACATGTTGACTAATAGCCATTTCATTCATCACCAAAGAAAAAATATTACCAGAAGTTTCGTCTGTGGATTTCTTAACCTTCTGCGTGAGTGCACTGAATGATGCCTCGGTAAATCCTGGTTTCACTTCTAATGTATTGTACCATTTTTCCAGCGTTCGTGGATGCTTCAGACAAGTATCAAAAGTTTTTCTTATGAACTTATATGATTGTGGAGTAAAGTTTAAAGTGGCATATTGAGCATGTACTGGCTTACTGCTATTCTTAGCAATCTGCCTTTTCACAAGGTCAGTCACTCCACTAGCACAGGATTGTACAATAGTCAGACTGTCTTCACTCACAAGTCGGCATTTTTCTTTTTCGGTCGTCCTGTTTTCTGTTGCAAAAATTTTATTTTTTCCTAGACTTCCCATGCATGGAAATACACATGTCAGAAAGTGATCCTTTCAGCAATCATCTTGTATTGGTAATCAAAGCAGTAACTGAGACCTATAAACAGGTGAGCTACACATATGCAGGCAAACAGTTCACAGCACTAAACGTATCTCTCAAAGCTGTCAAAAGTAGAACTAGCATGAATAAGTTAATGTTGTTTAATGGAATCTAATGATCAGTCTGCCAGGTAAAATTGTACAGAAATCCCCCTGTGCTCAGGGTACCAGGTTCGTGCCATGATAAGGATAATTGATGCTAATGATTTGTGTTGTTCATTGAAATGTAGTTTTATTGCACTATAGTATATAATAATTGGTTTAAAATATTAGTTTAAATTAATCACACAGGGATGCTATGGCTGAGTGTAAACAGTGCAAACCAGTGTCAATGAGGATCACTCAGCCTCCTGGAACGCGACCAGCCTATACAAAGATGGCCGACTTAATAGGAGAATTGGCTTCAGGGAGCGCGCAGCATACCGCCTCCGCCCTTTATACCTCCATGGGTGGCACTGCCACCAAGTGTCACTGAACAATATAGCCACGAGGCCCCAAGTGTCACTGAACAATATAGTCATGAGGCGCCAACAGTAAGAAAACAATACATTTGAATACTTTCTACAGTACATTTACTTTTCCTCTATCACAATTATCACTTCTTACTTTCTCTCTCACTCTCTCTCACTTAACCTTAGCAACGATGCTACCTTGGGTACCAAGAGGGAGTTAACAGGTTCAAGGAGTACCTTGAGAGATCTTCCTCCTCCTCCTCCTCCTTCTGTGAGTTCCAACTTCACCTTACTCATCCAGCCAACATGTTTACTACCTCCAGTAATAGCGATGTCTACCTTCAGTAGCATTACTTGTTAATGTGAGTTGAGTCACACGGTGCTGGGGGAGGACCTGTGGTACACGGTGCTGGGGGAGGACCTGTGGCACACGGTGCTGGGGGAGGACCTGTGGCATACGGTGCTGGGGAGGACCTGTGGCACACGGTGCTGGGGGGGACCAGTAGCACACGGTGCTGGTGGGACGTGTACAGTGCTGGGGGGGACCTGTGGCACACGGTCCTGGGGAGAGCCTGTGGCACATGGTGCTGGGGGAGGACCTGTGGCACACGGTGCTGGGGACCAGTAGCTCACGGTGCTTGTGGGACCTGTGGCACACGGTGCTGGTGGAGAACTGTGGAACACGATGCTGGGGAAGACCTGTGGCACACGGTGCTGGGGGAGGAACTGTGGCAGACGGTGCTGAGGTGGGACCTGTGGCACACGGTGCTGGGAGAACCTGTGGAACACGATGCTGGGGAGGACCTGTGGCACACGGTGCTGGGGGAGGACCTGTGGCACACGGTGCTGGGGAGGACCTGTGGCAGACGGTGCTGGGGGGACCTGTGGCACACGGTGCTGGGGAGGAACTGTGGCACATGGTGGGGAGGACCTGTGGCACACGGTGCTGGGGGAGAACCTGTGGCACACGATGGGGAGGTCCTGTGGCAATCGGTGCTGGGGAGAGCCTGTGGCACACGGTGCTGGGGGAGGACCTGTGGCACACGGTGCTGGGGGAGGACCTGTGGCACACGGTGCTGGGGGAGGAACTGTGGCACACGGTGCTGGGAAGGACCTGTGGCACACGGTCCTGGGGAGAGCTGTGGCACACGATGCTCGGGGAGGTCCTGTGGCAATCGGTGCTGGGGAGGACCTGTGGCACACGGTGCTGGGGAGGACCTGTGGCACACGGTGCTGAAAGACCTGTGCCACACGGTGCTGGGCAGGACCTGTGGCACACGGTACTGGGGAGGACCTGTGGCACACTGTGCTGGGGAGGACCGATGGCACACGGTGGGGACCTGTGGCAGACGGTGCTGGGGAGGACCTTTGGCACGCGGTGGGGGAGGATATGCCACACAGTGCTGGGAGGAGCCTGTGGCATACGGTGCTGGGGGACCTATGGCACGGTGCTGGGGAGGACCTGTGGCGCACGGTGCTGGGGAAGGACCTGTGGCACACGGTGCTGTGGGAGGACCTGTGGCACACTGGGGAGGACCTGTGGCACACGGTGCTGGGGAGGACCTGTGGCACATGGTGATGGGGAGGACCTGTGGCAAACGGTGCTGGGGAGGACCTGTGGCACACGGTGGGGAAGGACCTGTGGCACAGTGCTGTGGGAGGACCTGTGGCACACTGGGGAGGACCTGGCGCACGCTGCTGGGGGGAGGACGTGGCACACGGTGCTGGGGAGGACCTGTGGCACACGGTGCTGGGAGGACCTGTGGGACACGGTGCTGGGGGAGAGACCTGTGGCACACGGTGCTGGGGGTACCTGCAGCACACGATGCTGGGGAGGACCAGTGGCACACGGTGCTGGGAAGACCTGTGGCACACGGTGCTGGGGAGGACCTGTGGCACACGGAGGACCTGTGGCACACGGTGCTGGGAAGGACCTGTACACGATGCTGGGGAGGACCTGTGGCACACGGTGCTGGGGAGACCTGTGGCACACGGTGCTGGGGAGGACCTGTGGCACGGTGCTGGGAGAGGACCTGTGGCACACGGTGCTGGAGAGGACCTGTGGCACACGGTGCTGGGGAAGACCTGTGGCACACAGTGCTGGGGAGGACCTGTGGCAAACGGTGCTGGGGAGGACCAGTGGCACACGGTGCTGGGGAGACCTGGCACGGTGCTGGGGAGGGACCTGTGGCACACAGTGCTGCTGGACTCCTGTGGCAAACGGTGCTGGGGAGGGACCTGTGGCGCAAGTTGCTGGGGAAGACCTCTGGCACTCGGTGCTGGGGAGGACCTGTGGCACACGGTGCTGGGGAGGACCTGTGGCACACGGTGCTGGGGAGGACCTGGCACACGGTGCTAGGGGTGGACCTGTGGCACACGGTGCTGGGAAGGACCTGTGGCGCACGGTGCTGGGGAGGACCTGTGGCACACGGTGCTGGGAGGACCTGTGGCACACTGGGGACCTGTGGCACACGATGCTGGGGGGAGACCTGTGGCACATGGTGATGGGGGAGGACCTGTGGCACACGGTGCTGTGGGAGGACCTGTGCACGATGCTGGGGAGGACCAGTGGCACACGGTGCTTGGGAGGACCTGTGGCATGGTGATGGGGGAGGACCGCAAACGGTGCTGGGGAGGACCTGTGGCACACGGTGCTGGGAAGGACCACAGCACAGTGCTGTGGGAGGACCTGTGGCACGATGCTGGGGAGGACCAGTGGCACACCGTGCTGGGGGAGGACCTGTGGCACACGATGCTGGGGAGGACCTGTGGCACACAGGGAGGACCTGTGGCACATGGTGATGGGGAGGACCTGTGGCACACGGTGCTGGGGGAGGACAACGATGCTGGGGAGGACCAGTGGCACACCGTGCTGGGGAGGACCTGTGGCACGGTGCTGGGGAGGACCTGTGGCACACGATGCTGGGGAGGACCTGTGGCACATGGTGATGGGAGGACCTGTGGCACACTGGTGCTGGGGAGGACCAGTGGCACACGGTGCTTGGGGAGGACCTGTGGCACATGTGATGGGGGGGACCTGTGGCACGATGCTGGGGGGGCCTGTATGGTGATGGGAGGACCTGTGGCACATGGTGATGGGGAGGACCTGTGGCACATGGTGCTGTGGGAGACCTCTGGCACACGATGCTGGGGAGGACCAGTGGCACACGGTGCTTGGGGAGGACCTGTGGCACATGGTGATGGGGAGGACCTGTGGCACACGATGCTGGGGGAGGACCTGTGGCACATGGTGATGGGGGGACCTGTGGCACACGATGCTGGGGAGGACCAGTGGCACACGGTGCTTGGGGAGGACCTGTGGCACACGGTGCTGGGGAGGACCTGTGGCACACGATGCTGGGGAGGACCGTGGCACATGGTGATGGGGAGGACCTGTGGCACACGATGCTGGGGGAGGACCTGTGGCACATGGTGATGGGGGGCCTGTGGCACACGGTGCTGTGGGAGGACCTGTGGCACACGATGCTGGGGGAGGACCAGTGGCACACGGTGCTTGGGGACCTGTGGCACGGTGCTGGGAGGACCTGTGGCACACGATGCTGGGGGAGGACCTGTGGCACATGGTGATGGGGAGGACCTGTGGCACATGGTGATGGGGGACCTGTGGCACACGGTGCTGGGGGAGGACCTGTGGCACACGATGCTGGGGAGGACCAGTGGCACACGGTGCTTGGGAGGACCAGTGGCACACGGTGCTGGGGAACCTGTGGCACACGATGCTGGGGGAGGACCTGTGGCACATGGTGGGGGAGGACCTGTGGCACATGGTGATGGGGAGGACCAGTGGCACACGATGCTGGGGAGGACCTATGGCACACGATGCTGGGGAGGACCTGTGGCACATGGTGATGGGAGGACCTGTGGCACACGATGCTGGGGGAGGACCTGTGGCACACGGTGCTTGGGGAGGACAGTGGCACGGTGCTTGGGGAGGACCAGTGGCACACGATGCTGGGGGAGGACCTGTGGCACACGATGCTGGGGGAGGACCTGTGGCACATGGGAGGACCTGTGGCACATGGTGATGGGGGAGGACCTGTGGCACACGATGCTGGGGGAGGACCTGTGGCACACGGTGCTTGAGGGAGGACCAGTGGCACCGGTGCTTGGGGGAGGACCTGTGGCACACGGTGCTGGGGAGGACCTGTGGCACGATTGCTGGGGAAGGCACACGGTGCTGGGGAAAAGGCACACGGTGCTGTGGGAGGACCTGTGACACGATGCTGGGAGGACCAGTGGCACACCGTGCTGGGGAGGACCTGTGGCACGGTGCTGGGGAGGACTGTGGCAACGATGCTGGGAAGGACCTGTGGCACACGGTGCTGGGAAGGACCTGGCACACGATGCTGGGGAGGACCTGTGGCACACGGTGCTTGGGAGACCTGTGGCACGGTGCTGGGACCTGTGGCACGGTGCTGGAGAGAGGACCTGTGGCACCGGTGCTGGGAAGACCTGTGGCACACAGTGCTGGGGAGGACCTGTAACCGTTGGGAGAGGACCAGTGGCACACGGTGCTGGGGAGGACCTGTGGCAACGGTGCTGGGGAGGACCTGTGTCACACAGTGCTGGGGAGCTCCTGTGGCAAACGGTGCTGGGGGGGACCTGTGGCGCAAGTTGCTGGGGAAGACCTCTGGCACTCGGTGCTGGGGAGGACCTGTGGCACACGGTGCTGGGGAGGACCTGTGGCACACGGTGCTGGGGAGGAACCTGTGGCACACGGTGCTAGGGTGGACCTGGCGCGGTGCTGGGGAGAACCTGTGGCACACGATACTGGGGAGGGACCTGTGGCACATGGTGATGGGGAGGACCTGTGGCAAACGGTGCTGGGGGAGGATCTGTGGCACACGGTGCTGGGGAGAGCCTGTGGCACCTGTGGGAGGACCTGTGGCACACGGTTCTGGGGGGGACCTGTGGCACACGGTGCTGGGGAGACCTGTGGCGCAGAGGTACCTGTGGCACAGTGCTGGGGCAGGACCTGTGGCACTCGGTGTTGGGGAGGACCTGGCACACGGTGCTGGGGAGGACCTGTGGCATACGGTGCTGGTGGAGGACCTGTGGCACACGGTGCTGGGGAGGACCTGTGGCACACGGTGCTGGGGGAGGCCTGTGGCGTACGGTGCTGGGGAGGACCTGTGGCACACGGTGGGGAGGGACTGTGGCACACGGTGCTGGGGAGGACCTGTGGCGCAAGTTGCTGGGGAAGACCTCTGGCACTCGGTGCTGGGGAGGACCTGTGGCACACGGTGCTGGGGGAGGACCTGTGATACGGTGCTGGTGGAGGACCTGGCACGGTGCTGGGGAGGACCTGTTGGCACACGGTGATGGGGAGGACCTGTGGCGCACGGTGCTGGGGAGGACCTGTAGCAACGGTGCTGGGGAGGACCTGTGGCACACGGTGCTGGGGAGGACCTGTGGCACACGGTGCTGGGGCTGGACCTGTGGCACACGGTGCTGGGGAGGCCAGTGGCACACGGTGCTGGGGAGGACGGCACACGGCGCTGGGGAGGGACCTGTGGCACACGGTGCTGGGGAGGACCTGTGGCACACGGTGCTGGGGCAGGACCTGTGGCACACGGTGGTGGAGGACCTTTGGCACGGTGCTGGTGGAGGACCTGTGGCACACGGTGCTGGGGAGGACCTGTGGCACACGGCGCTGGGGAGAACCTGTGTCGCACGGTGCTGGTGGAGGACCTTTGGCACACGGTGCTGGGGAGAACCTGTGGCACACGGTGCTGGGGCAGGACCTGTGGCACACGGTGCTGGGAAGACCTGTGGCACACGGCGCTGGGGAGAACCTGTGGCGCACGGTGCGGTGGAGGACCTTTGGCACACGGTGCTGGGGAGAACCTGTGGCACGGTGCTGGGGAGGACCTGTGGCACACGGTGCTGGGGGACGACCTGTGGCACACGGTGCTGGGGAGGACCTGTGGCACAGTGCTGGGGGAAAACCTGTGGCGCACGGTGCTGGTGGGACCTGTGGCACACGTTGCTGGGGGAGGACTGGTGGCACACGGTGCTGGGGAGGGGACTGTGGCGCACGGTGCTGGTGGAGAACCTGTGGCACACGATGCTGGGGAGGACCTGTGGCACACGGTGCTGGGGAGGACCTGTGGCACACGGTGCTGGGGAGAACCTGTGGCGCACGGTGCTGGTGGAGGACCTGTGGCACACGTTGCTGGGGGGAGACAGGTGGCACACGGTGCTGGGGTGGGACTTGTGGCGCACGGTGCTGGGGGATAACCTGTGGCACACGGTGCTGGGAGATAACCTGTGGCACACGGTGCTGGGGACCTGTGGCACTCGTGAGGAGGACCTGTGGCACACTGTGTTGGGGAGGACCTGTGTCACACAGGTGCTGGGAGATGACCTGTGGCACACGGTGCTGGGAAGGACCTGTGGCACACGGTGTTGGGGAGGACCTGTGGCACACGGTGCTGGGAGAGGACCTGTGGCACACGGTGTGGGAAGGACCTGTGGCACACGGTGAGGCGGGAGGGACCTGTGGCACACAGTGCTGGGGAGGACCTGTGGCACACTGTGTTGGGGAGGGACCTGTGGCACACGGTGTTGGGGAGGACCTGTGGGCACACAGGTGCTGGGAGAGGACCTGTGGCACACGGTGCTGGGAAGGACCTGTGGCACACGGTGAGGGGGGACCTGTGGCACACAGTGCTGGGGAGGACCTGTGGCACACGGTGCTGGGAAGGACCTGTGGCACACGGTGAAGGGGGAGGACGATGTGGCACACAGTTATGGGGAGGACCTGTGGCACACTGTGTTTGGGGAGGACCTGTGGCACACGGTGTTGGGGAGGACCTGTGGCACACGGTGCTGGGAGAGGACCTGTGGTACACGGTGCTGGGAAGGACCTGTGGCGCACGATGCTGGGAATTATTTATTATAATTATTATTATTTATTATTTTTATTATTATTATTACTTTCTATTTATTATTATTCATTATTTTAGTTATTATTGTTAATATCATTGTATTATCGCCTCCCAGGCCCAGATGTGGGTCAGTGACATGTGCCCGGTGGGCTAATACCAGTAAAAAACCACAGTAGTACAGTACAGTATATATTCACACCTTGTGTTGGCAGTACATTATATAGTGTACATACAAACCTTGTGTTGGCAGTAGAGTATACACACAAACCTTGTGTTGGCAGTACAGTATACAAGCATTCCTTGTGTTGGCAGTACAGTATATAGTGTACATACAAACCTTGTGTTGGCAGTACACTATATAGTGTACATACAAACCTTAAGTTGGCAGTACACTATATAGTGTACATACAAACCTTGTGTTGGCAGTACACTATATAGTGTACATCAAACCTTGTGTTGGCAGTACACTATATAGTGTACATACAAACCTTTGTGTTGGCAGTACACTATATAGTGTACATACAAACCTTGTGTTGGCAGTACAGTATATAGTGTACATACAAACCTTTGTGTTGCAGTACAGTATAGTACATACAAAACCTTGTGTTGGAGTACACTATATAGTGTACATACAAACCTTGTGTTGGCAGTACAGTATATAGTGTACATACAAACTTTTGTTGGCAGTACAGTATATAGTGTACATACAAACCTTTTGTTGGAGTACACTATATAGTGTACATACAAACCTTTGTGTTGGCAGTACACTATATAGTGTACAAACTTGTGTTGGCAGTATATATATAGTACATACAAACCTTGTGTTGGCAGTACAGTATATAGTGTACATACAAACCTTGTGTTGGAAGTACAGTATACAAGCATTCCTTGTGTTGGCAGTACAGTATACATACAAACCTTGTGTTGGCAGTACAGTATACATACAAACCTTGTGTTGGCAGTACAGTATACATACAAACCTTGTGTTGGCAGTACATACATACAAACCTTGTGTTGGCAGTACAGTATACAAGCATTCCTTGTGTTGGCAGTACAATATATAGAGTGCATACAAACTTTGTGTTGGCAGTAGAGTATACATACACACCTAGTGTTGGCAGTACAGTATATTGTGTTCATACAAACCTTGTGTTGTCAGTACAGTATACATACAAACCTTGTGTTGGCAATACAGTATACATACAAACCTTGTCTTGCAGTACTGTGTACATACAAACCTTGTGTTGGCAGTACAGTATCATACAAACCTTGTGCTGGCAGTACAGTATACAAACATTCTTTGTGTTGGCAGTACAATATATAGTATGCATACAAACCTTGTGTTGGCAGTACAGTATACATATAAAGCCTTGTATTGACAGTACAGTATACATACAAACCTTGTGTTGGCAGTACAATATACATACAAACCTTGTGTTGGCAGTACAGTATACATACAAACCTTGTGTTGGCAGTACAGTAGAAGCGCATGGCATCAAAGGTAATATCCTTAAATGGATTAGGCGTACGGGACAGGAAACAGCGACTGAGCATAGACGGCACTAAATCGCATTGGAACAACGTCACTAGTGGAGTTCCCCAAGGCTCAGTACTTGAACCATTATTATTTATTATATACATAAACGACATAGATATCGGCATCGACAGCAACATAAGTAAATTTGCTGATGACACTAAAATAGGACTTGTAATTAAATCTGACGAGGACTCTGCAAAACTACAGGAACAAATTTTTCGAATGGTCGGAAAAATGGCAGATGAAATTCAATGTGGACAAATGTAAAGTACTCAGTATAGGAGAGGTAAACAGGGAAACCAGTTACCATATGAATAACGATGCCATTGTGGAATCCGACTGCAAGAGAGATTTAGGAGTAGTGATAAGTAGGAATCTTAAGTCAAGATAACAATGTGTTTTTCCTCGTAACAAGGCAAATAAAGTACTTGGGTTCATACAAAGGAGTGTTAGTTACAAGACTAGTGAGGTCATCTTAAAATTATATCTAGCGCTTGTGAGACCTCACCTGGATTACGCAGTTCATTTCTGGTCACCGTAGACACAGAATGGATATAGAATCAGTGGAAAGAATCCAGAGGAGAATGACAAGACTAATCCCGGGCATTAGGAACCTTGAATACAGAGACAGGTTAAAGCATCTTAATTTGCACTCCTCGAGATACGTAGAGTGAGGGCACCATGATAGAGGTGTATAAATGGAAGTCAGGTTAAAACAAGGGGAATACAAAGGTACTCAAACTATCCAACCAGTAGCGAACTCAGAATAATGGTTTTAAATTCGACAAATTTAGATTTCGGCGTGAAATAGGTAAACACTGGTTTGGAAACAGAGTAGTGGATGAATGGAACAAGTTACCAAATATCATCATTAACTCAAATACGCTGGATAGCTTCAAACCTAGGTTGGATGCTTATATGAGCAATAGGGGTTGGATATAAACGGGACTGCCCAGTATGGGTCAATAGGCCGGCTGCAGTTTCCTCCATTCTTATGTTCATATGTTCTTATGTACATACAAACCTTGTGTTGGCAATACAGTATACATACAAACCTTGTGTTGCAGTACAGCATACATACATTCCTTGTGTTGGCAGTACAGTATATAGTGTGCATACAAACCTTGTGTTGGCAGTACAGTATACATACAAACCTTTTGTTGGCAGTACAGTATACATACAAACCTTGTGTAGACAGTCCAGTATATAATGTACATACAAACCTTGTGTTGGCAGTACAGTATACATACAAACCTTGTGTTGGCAGTACAGTATACATACAAACCTTGTGTTGGCAGTACAGTATACATACAAACCTTGTGTTGGCAGTACAGTATACATACAAACCTTGTGCTGGCAGTACAGTATATAGCATACATACAAACCTTGTGTTGGCAGTACAGTATACCAACCGCCGTAAAAGATATAGTGTACACAGTGATTGTGGGCACTTCGCAGGTGGCGAGTCTGGTGGTATAAGTTACCAAAACGTGAAAGTTCGAACGCTCGTGCTTGGTTACGCTGCAACCGGCGGAAGGCTGGCAGAGAGCACATCGTTTTCCAGCGTAAATAAAATGGTTAATTAATGCCTTCCTAAAGAAAACCTCGACATGAGACCAGGTTTGTTCCACTTCTACGATTTTTTTGCGATTTTTCCACCAAGTTTGATGAAAACGATTGTGCCATTTCGGCTGCTCTAGAACAGACACATGACACACGGCTATTCCTATAGTATATGAAATAATCATGGTCGTGGTTGTTATAATCATGGTCGTGGTTGTTATAATCATGATCGTGGTTGTTATAATCATGGTCGGTGTTATAATCATAGTCGTGGTTGTTATAATCATAGTCGGTTGTTGTAATCATGGACGTGGTTGTTATAATCATAGTCGTGGTTGTTACAATCATGGTCGTGGTTATGATCATTGTCGTAGTTGTTATAACTGGTCGTGGGTGTTATAATTCGTCGAGGTTGTTATAATCATAGTCGTGGTTGTTATAATCATTGTCGTGTTTGTTATAATCATTTTCGTGGTTGTTATAATCATAGTCGTGGTTGTTATAATCATTGTCGTGGTTTTGATCATCGTCGTGGTTGTTATAATCATCGTTGTTGTTGTTATAACCATGGTCGTGTATGTTATAATCATAGTTGTGGTTGTTATAATCATGGCCGTGGGTGTTATAATCATGGTCGTGGTTGTTATAATCATAGTCGTGGTTGCTATAATCATGGTCGTGGTTGTTATAATCATAGTCGTGGTTGTTATAATCATCGTCGTGGTTGTTATAATCATTGTCGTGATTATGATCATAGTCGGCTGTTATAATCATCGTCGTAGTTTTTATAATCATCGTCGTGGTTGTTATAATCATAGTCGTGGTTGTTATAATCATAGTCGTGGTTGTTATAATCATGGTCGTGGTTGTTATAATCATGGTCGGTTGTTATAATCATCGTCGTAGTTTTTATAATCATCGTCGTGGGTTATAATCATAGTCGTGGTGTTATAATCATAGTCGTGGTTGTTATAATCAGCGTGGTTGTTATAATCATAGTCGTGGTTGTTATAATCATGGTGACACGCGGTATAATCATCGTCGTGGTTGTTATAATCATAGTCGTGGTTGTTATAATCATTGTCGTGGTTGTTATAATCATAGTCGTGGTTGTTATAATCATGGTCGTGGTTGTTATAATCATGGTCGTGGTTGTTATAATCATGGTCATGCTTGGTATAATCATCGTCGTGGTTGTTATAATCATAGTCGTGGTTGTTATAATCATTGTCGTGGTTGTTATAATCATAGTCGTGGTTGTTATAATCATGGTCGTGGTTGTTATAATCATGGTCGTGGTTGTTATAATCATGGTCGTGGTCGTGATACTTACAGTATCTAATATACTATAAGGAGGAAGAATAAAGGTTAGAATAATTAATTAAAGAAATATTCGCCAAAAGGAGAGGTTAAAATCATAAAAAAAAAAATTATATGAACCCTGATGATCATTCCGAGATAAATTATATTATGAAGAAAATGACCTTGATTCTGGTTATATTAGTCACCATCTGCTTAAGTCATCACCTGTGTTAAGTCATCATAGTCATCATCTCGTTAGTCAGTTTTAGGCCCATCTCACATAACTGACCGAAATCATCGGCCCGCAGGGTGTGAGTTTTCAATGCGTCTTATTATTTACACTAGTGGATGTAAGACCTCTACCCTCACTGACGCAGCTATCGTCAATTTGGTGTTATTCTTGTTTATAAATGCCTTTTAATCTGTCTCAAGTCTATCCGTCCTGTCTATTGCCATCCCAACTGTCTGTTCATCTGCGTGGTGTTTGAATGTAACACCGTCTGTACTCTTTGTGTCGTCAAATATGTCTGTCTGATTGTCTAATGTGAACCAGTCAGTCAGCTGTCTGTCTGTCATTTTAGTTGCCATATTGTCTATTTGTGCATGTATGAATCTGTCTATTTTTGTCAACCTCCTGTCTGTTTCACTGTCTATATTCACCCTGTGTCTATTGTAGTCAACTTCTCCATGCATTCCTGTTATTATCTTTTTATCTCTTCTCCTTTTCCATGAGCCACAGGAATAAGTATACACTGTAGCTGTAAGGTCGTCTGGTAAAGTTGAAACTGCGCATCCAGACGCATGATGAAACTCACCCCCCACCTGTTATCTCTAACTATTTTTTGTTACCCCTTCTTTATTCTTCTATTTTCTCGTCTTCCTTCCTTTACTAATCCAAACAACATTAAAAAGTAGGCTAAGATAAAAGTGGGGGGGAGGAGGAGCCGTAAGATAACTGTAACTGCAATCTTGGGCTGACAGCGCACAGGAATGAGGGTGCCAAGTCCGTAGACTTGCATCGTTTTCAGCTTGACTAAAATGGTTATGTAATGGCTTCCTAAAAGAAAGCATCGATATGGGACCAGGTTTGTTCCACTCTACGAATTTTTTGATTTTTCCACCAAGTTTGATGAAACGATTGTGCCGTTTCGGCTGCCCAGAGAACAGACACACACACACACACACACACACACACACACACACACACACACACTCACACACACACGCCTAGTCCTATAGTATATTAGTTTAGATACAAACCTTGTGTTGACAGTACAGTATATAGTATACATACAAACCTTGTGTTGACAGTACAGTATATAGTATACATACAAACCTTATGTTGGCAGTATATTATACATACACACCTTGTGTTGGCAATGCAGTATACATACACACCTTGTGTTGGCAGTTCATTATACATATACACCCTGTGTTGGTAGCTCATTATACATATACACCTCGTGTTGCCAGTACAGTATACATACACACCTTGTGTTGGCAGTACAGTATACATACACAACTCGTGTTGGCAGTATACACACATCGTGTTGGCAGTATACATACCTCGTGTTGGCAGTATGCATACACAGTCAACAGGTGCACCAAAATAAGGATTGGTTGACGTGTGGGTTACATCATTGTTCTTACTGGGAGTTTGGCAGCAACATGTTGGCCCAGTGCCTGTAGTGCCAGGCGGGAACACCGCCAACTCTTGTGGCATAATTCAGCTTCTCTGTACAGTAGTGTCTTGATGACCACAGCACCCTAGGTCAACACACCTGACTGTGTGTGTGTGTGTGTGTGTGTGTGTGTATGTGTGTGTGTGTGTGTGTGTGTGTGTGTGTTGTTGTTGTTGTTGTTGTGTTTGTGTGTGTGTAATATAATAATAATAATAATACTTAACAGTTTATTGAAAGAGCATGGCAGCCAGAAGGTTGAAAATATACAGCTACATAATTGGGAAATGGGTCACTTGATTTTCAAATAATATACAAGTAACATAAGTGATACAAATATGAGAAGTGTGAATGTTGTGAAACATGGCCAGTTAAAGAGGGTGACATAAGTAGACTTGAGTGAGCTGAAATAAGAATGGTGAGGTGGATGTGTTTAAGTAATAGAGCCCTGAAAGTCAAGAAGCCTTGTTGAGAGCTTAGAGAGCAGCTGGGTAGTGAGAGTACAGTACTGAAGTCTTGTGTAGAGGCAGACTGGGCATGTGAAGAGAATGGGTGAGTCCAGCTGGGTCAAAGGGCACAGGAGCTAGGGGAGGAGAATCATGGGTAGGCCAAATATGACATGGGGAGAAGTTGTAAGAGATGACAGAGTTAAGAACCTGACAAGAGACCGTGCAGCTGCCGTCAGGTAATGGTAACTAACCCCTCAAGGGTGTGGAAGACGGCCGTAAAATGGTGAACAATAGACCGTGCAGCTGCCGTCAGGTAATAACAACTAACCCACAAGGGTGTGGAAGACGGCCGTATGATAGTGAACAATAGACCGTGCAGGTTATTTCGCAGTAGTCCGAGCCTTATAATAACCATTCACAACTAATTGTACCACCATCCTGGCACCGTAAAATTACATTAGTTTCTTCTGTGAAGAAAAATATTGCACATTATCTAGATGCGCATGAAACACAGTTTTCTTCGAAATCGGTGTATAGTTACATTGTTTTAGCGCTGTGCCTACGTTAGTTTGTATGACTGCCAATTCACATATTCCTTCTGCAGCAGGAATAAATGCGAATGCATAGGCTGGACATATGTGTAAATGTAAATATGACGATTTACACCGTGATAATACCCTAGGATCATCCACTCCTAACAAAGAGTAGTCTTCATCAATTAGCAAAAGTTCGGTTGCTTTATCCAGAGTAAACAGTGTGTCATTAAAGTACAAAGGTTCTAAATGCCATGTATTGAATTTATGTTGCTAGCATGGGTATGTGAATCAGTATACTGATTCACATACCCAGAGTTGACTCTAACAGAGGGTAATATTATTCGACCTCATGATCTGTGGAAATTGGAGTTAAATGATAACTCGCCTTGGCTATTTGTAAAGCTTCAAGAAGAATTTTCACAGGCACAAGCTGTGCATCCACATGTCGTAACCCTGCATTAACAATACTTGCAATTGTAGGTAGTAGGCAGCTATCAAACAGCGAGGTACTACCGCCTAGGAAGATATTGGAAGCATAATGTGTTGTCTAATGGTAGACCCTTCTGCCATATGTGACCAAGTCCCAGGTTGCTAATCTGACTTTCTGCCTCGTTTACACACAATTGCAGGGTCTCAGTTGTTTCTCTTACTATTGACAACACAATATATATATATATATATATATATATATATATATATATATATATATATATATATATATATATATATATATATATATATATATATTTCATTAGCCTAATAAAGCACGGACTGCTACATACAATCAACACCTCAACCCGCCAGGATTCGACGGCCCATGAGCCCATGACTGTGACCAGGAACGCTCGCTGGACCACCAGGATACTAGAAGCAGTCCTAGACTTTGTTATATTTCACACAAAGCCTGTTCAATGAGCTTAAGGCGCCTGAACCTCTAATGGGGACTACCCGTATCACGTAGGTGGTCAGAGTAACGTTTTACCAAATCCGGCTTCGAAGCACGAGGATCCATATATATTTCATTAGCCCAATAAAGCACGCAGACTTCTACATACAATCAACACCTCAACCCGCCAGGATTCGAACCCACGTTACTCTGACCACCTACGTGATACGGGTAGTCCCCATTAGAGGTTCACGGCTCCTTAAGCTCATTGAACAGGCTTTGTGTGAAATATAACAAAGTCTAGGACTGCTTTTAGTATCCTGGTGGTCCAGTGGTGAGCGTTCCCTGGTCACAGTCATGGGCCGTGGGTTCGAATCCTGGCGGGTTGAGGTGTTGATTGTATTATATATATATATATATATATATATATATATATATATATGTATTGTTTCTTACTCTTGATTTATTTTTTCGTTTGTGTATTTATTTATGGTTATTATTATTAGTATTTTTATTTTTTGGTTATAATTTGTATATATTTTTATTAATTATTATAATTAATTATTATTATTATTATTATTATTATTATTATATTATATTTTCGCCTTCAGGCCCTGATGTGGGTCAGTGACCTGTGCCCGGGTGGGCTAATACCCGTAAAAAAAAAGATAAAAAAAATATGTGGGTCAGTGACCTGTGCTCGGGTGGGCTAATCCCCGTAAAAAAAGATAAAAAATATGTGGGTCAGTGACCTGTGCTCGGGTGGGCTAATCCCCATAAGAAAAAAAGTTTGTTTTTGTTATTAAATACAGCTTGAGCTGAAATTTCTGCAGCATGCAAGTACTCGGAAAAAGAAATGAGCCATTCCAGTGTAGGCACTGAATTCATTAATTTATAAAAAAAATTTAGACAAATGACACTCAGAAATAATCACTGAAGGAAACGTGATCAAAATTAAATAATCCTCGCTCTCTTTGTGTTTGAGAACGCACCGTCCTAGCCAGATCATCTTGAGATGAGGGAATAGAGAGTCCAACTGCGACGATATTCTTGTGAAGGGTCTTGAGACGAAGTAGCTGAAGATTTGCAGTTTGTGATACCATTGTAGAAATGTAAAAGGTTGATGCATCTTAATATTGTTTCACAGAACGTATTTTTAAACAATAAGTACATAACGTCCCCGCTTAACGTCGTTGTTCAATTCCTGAAAACAGCAACGTTAACCGAATCAATTTTCCCTAAAAGAAATATATAAAATACTGGTGTTATGTTCCCCAGCCTCCCTTTGACCCATGAAATACATTACAAATACAGAAATTCAATGATATTTTTATAGGAAATAGCATATATAAATAATAAATCATTTTATATTATACTCATTCATGGATGGAGGTGGTGAAGCGAGTGTGTTGTGGGTAGTGGAGCGGAGGAGGAGGGCAGGAGAGGAGGAGGGTGGCGAGTCATTCAGACCCAGCGGTTGGCTCCTCCTCTTGGTTTAAAACCTCCATTTTCAAAGCAAGGCTAATGGTCTTACATTGCTTCTTCACAACATTAGCAATAGTAGCTGTAATGATTGTTTATCAGACCACAGCTTACAGCCCAGACGCAGTACAGGACAATTTTTTGAAACAACTAATTACAGAACCTACTAGAGGTGACAATATATTAGACCTAGTATTAACAAATAAAGAAAATATTATCAGAGGTGTCACAGTAGGGGAAGAACTAGGTAACAGTGATCACAGAGAAATCAGGTTCACCCTAAATTGGGAAAAAAAAATGACAATATGGTCATCCCAAACTTTCGATTGGCCCGGATTATCAGGGGTGAAGGTACCTTGGGTAGTCCTGGGAACATTCAGGTCAGACCCCGGGTAAGGCAGATGAGTCACATGTGACACAACAATTGATCATGACTATAATATATTCACTAGTATACTCACATTAAAAGCACAAGAACAAATATTCCATACAGAAAAATTTGGTTGAATAAGAATAAGGCCAAGGTGGATGACCAGAAAACTTAAACATGACATAGGAATAAAGATTTATATGAAATTAAAGGGAGGAGGAGCAGCTCAGAAATAGGTATAATGAACTATATAGGAATATTAAGAAAATGTAAGAAAGCAAGAGAGAGACTACGAAATAGGGATAACAAGAGAATCCAAGAGCGAATCAAGGATTTTCAGATATATATAGAACAAGGTCAAGGACAAAGGATTGGGCCTTTAAAGTCAAGGGGAGGGGAGTGATTGATGACAGTGAATAAATAAACCACGAACAGCTACTTTTATCACTTTCACAGAAAAGAAATTCACGAGGAAATTCCAGAGGTGGAACTGATATTTAGAGAAAGGAAGAAGAAATTCAAGAATATCACTATCAGAAAAGAGGATGTTAAGTGGATAAATAAATTAAATAAGACAAAATCCCCAAGGCCAGATGAAATTTTTTGCCTCGGGTGTGAAAAGTGTGAGAACAGATTAGCGGACCCTCGCAAATTTTATTTACAAAATCATTAGACACAGGAGCTGTACCCAGACTTGTGGAAACAGGCAAATGTAGTACCCATATTCAAGGGAGACAAGGGCATCAGCGTCAAATTACCGGCTGATCAATTTCTGACGTCAGTAGTGAAAATTTCTTGAATCAATTATAGCAAATAGCATCCGATCACATTTAGAGAAAAGCAAAATTTATATCTAAAGCTCTCAACATGGGTTACAAAGGGAAAATCTTGTCTAACAAATCTGCTGACGTTTTTAGGAAGGATTATCGAGGGTCGTAGTAATGACGAAAGAATTACGATGTTATTTGCATAGACTTTAGCAAAAGCATTTGACGGAAATTACCGCATAAAGGCTTCTGAGAAAGTTAAGGCTCATGGTATCGAGGGGAAAGTTTTAAATTGGATAAAATCATGGCTCACCGATAGAAAGCAGAGAGTCAGTGTAGATGGTGTTAAATCTGAGTGGGGCTGTGTAACCAGTGGGGTTCCCCAGGGGTCAGTACTAGGCCCGCTCTTGTTCATAATCTACATAAACGATCTAGATACTGGGATCTTATAAGCAAGTTTGCGGATGACGCAAAATAGGGCGGCAAATTAATAAACTGCAGGAGTAGTCAGAAAAATGGCAAATGAAATTCAACACCAGCAAGTGCAGCGTACTTAATATTGGAAGAACAAATACTGTCAATGTATACAGTCTTAATAACATCAACCTAGAGAAGTCGACGTGTGAAAAGAGACTTGAGAATTGCATAGCCTGGACCTGCGGCCCTGAAAACAGTGTATTTAATGTTCAAAATAAGGCAAACAGAGTATTAGGTTTATATCTAGAAGTGTAAGTAATAAGAGTGCAGAGGTCTTATTGCAGCTATATCTTACTTCGTCCAAGGCCGCACCTCGATTATGCGGTTCAGTTCTGGTGCCCTTATTATAGAATGGATATCAATTCACTGAGTCAGTGTAGCGAAAGAATGACGAAAATGATTCCGGGACCCAAAACCTTCCACATATCAAGGTAGGTTAAAGAAACTAAGCTTACGTCCTAGAAAGACCAGAAAGAGTGCGGGAGATATATAATAAGAAACATTTAGAGTGGAGTGAAAAGGAATCAATAAGAGGATATAGATAAGTTCTTCTAATATCCGAGCAGAATGAGGACTCATGTAACAGTTTAAGATGGATAAGTTTGGGTTTAGGAGGGAGATGAGAGGAACTTGGTTCACAAATAAAGATTAATTGGACGAGTGGAACAAGCTTAGCAACTTTGTAGTAAGTGCTGGAATGCTGGAAAGTTTTAAAAGGAGGCTAGATAGATTCATGGATGATAGAGAGTGATAGTAACTCTCGACAGGAGCTGCCATGCACAGGCCAACCGGCCTATTGCAAACTCCTTATTTTCTTATGTTCTTATGTTTTAATACAACACATATTACAGTAAGTAGATGCCCACGTGGTAACCCACATAGGTTGACACACCCTACAATGACAGAAGACCTGACCCAGTTGAGGTCACGGACAAGGTACCGGAGTTAACCCGGTGTTATTACATTATTACTCAAGAAACTACACCTGGACAAGCTGTTCAGACCTGACCCAAGAGAGGTCAGTCTCATTGGCCCAGAGTTCTCACCGCCACTCGATTAGCAACCGCGACCTGACCGTGTTACTCAAGAGGCTACCCTCCAGCCAGTACACCTGTCACCTGACCAGATACACCCAGATTTGTGACACCTTCCGGCTCACGCCAATATAAGGCCTGCAGCTCCTTCTCAGTGAGAGTCACATTCGGATTATTATTGTAATAGGGAAGGAGCTCCTCCCCAGAGGGAGACTTCCCTCCCCAGCACTGCATCTCAAGCTAGCAGAGTCTCCCACAGGAGACATAGTCCCGCACCTCCTTCAACAGCACCTGCTGGTCCTCCCTCAGGTCACACACTAGTCATTATCAGAGCTATCCAGGGGTGAGTTAGTTACGGTGGGAAATGCATCCATTTCATGTTTGTGTCCGAGATTCAGTGTCTAGTAACTCCGATATATTGATCTATTAATGTGTCCATGCCATTCAGTTAATTAATAAATAGTTATATTGAAAATAATGTTTATAAAGATTGCCCCTACGAATATAATATACAGTTATTTAAATGTATATTATATTCGTACCTATCCGTGACCTCTCCTGGGTCAGGCCTTCTGTCACTGTAGGGTGTGTCAACGTATGTGGGTTACCACGTGGGCATCTACTTACTGTTATATGTGTTGTATTTCTCTGGGCTGTAAGCTGTGGTCTGATAAACAATCATTACACCTCCCGCCAAGACCAAAGCTTCCATACCAGAAACTGATGACACATATAGACAGTATCATCATGTCCAGTATCAAGAATAGCCCCTGAGGCGATTATGCATCCTCACATTTTACAAACAATAACCTCATAGATGTATGTTTTTCTACTGGCTTGGTTTGATCTGACAAAGCTTGCTATACCTCCCGCCAGGATCAAAGCTTCTATGCCAGGAGAAAACCACATACACTGTAAGTGATCATCGTATGAGCTCAACGAGAATAGTTGCCGAGCTAAATATCCTACATATCTAGAATAGAATCCGAGAAAAACTTTGCAAATTCACATTCTACAAACAATAACTGGTGTTACATGGCCTTGCCAGCCCATGTTAAAATACTGATTAGCCCCAATGAGTAATATGGCTACAACATTGCGTTAGGTATTACAAAACGTTGATCAAATGAACTCATGGAAAAGGTGATTAATCTTTCTTACATAATAAAAAATATTCTCTGTAGTAAATGTTATCATATGTCACAGAATGAAATACTTCAAAATACACAAAAAATGCGTCTTATTTCACATGTTAGGGTTTTTTTTTAAGCATTATACATATGCGACAGCAATACAGTAGTGTGGCCCAGCATGGCTCACATTCTCCACCAGCTGGTATCAGGGAACTGGTGGTACAGCAGCAGTGGTAATTTGGTCCTTTCTATGATCCATCTCTTCATCGTTGACTTTCTTCCGATGCTCAGCACGTCTTATGTCTTCTCTATTCACATGGTACGTTTTTCTTTCTTCAATACCGCACCTTTTAGGTCGTGCCTCCACACCTTTTGACTTCTCACTTCCTCCTGGTTTATGATACATCTTTCCTCTTTCATCAGTTTCTATCATACTCAAGATGGGGTTTTCTAGCCCCATCTGAGTTTCTTCTGTATAGCATTAATTTTCATATTCCAGATGAGTTTTTCTAGCTCCATCTGCATTTCTTCTGCACAGCATCATTTTCTTATTCTTCTTATATGCCTAAAGTAGAAAAATATAAAATCTTCTTAATCCTAGACCAAGGGAGGACTTGGAAGAAGTGAAGTGGTGTGTGGTGGGTGTAGTGCTGCATTAATCACCCTGCTTCACTGCTCGTAAATGCTGTGGTTGGAGTCAATTCTTGGTCCATCGTCACCTCTTGATTGCTGCTGTGTCGTAAGGCGCCGTCGTCCTGGCCGATCACTGCATACAGCTTGGACATGCGACGTCAGGTCATGCCCAAGTGAGCTGGTTATCTCCAACATTCGGCTGGCCATGGGGGCGGTGCTGTGTGTGACATTTGACAGAGAAAGACAATCTTAAAGGGATGATGGATTAGTAGGAAGTGCATCCATAAAAGAAATATTTACTTTATACATTACGTCAATGTCTGGTAACTATAAGTGTCCATCGAGCACAATGTTCTCATAAGGCTGGTACGGGAAGGGTAGCTCTGCTCACTAAGCTGAATACTATTTCTCAACACGTATTAACGAGTACATTATAAATCATTCTAGCCTAAAAATACACTGAATGAAGCTCTGCAAGTATCGCAATATCAAATTACACGAACCATCGATTTCAAAGCATAGCTTATAGGACAAAACAGACTAGGAATTAGTGAGGTCACATGTGGCGGGGACGGGTCGAGGTGGGGCAGCAGGTAGGCAAACGCACCGTGTGGGGTGAGGCGGGTGGGGTGAGGCGGGCGGGGTGGGGCGGGTGGTTTGGGGGATTAGGACAAAGAGGAGGATGTAGGTTAAAAGACATGTTAGTTTCTAATATTACAAACACAGCTTCCATCACTAAAACACAATGGGTACATGTAGCACTGACCGACAATTAAAATGCACTGGAGACACAGAACATTACCAATCGCCGGGGACACTGACAAATTATATTAAGCACTGAACAAATTCTGGGGAGAGTGTTATGCTAATAATAATTCGCACATACCACGATGAGAAACATTTACAAGAGCTGTAAAGATGACACACTAGGACACTTTTCACACTGTACTACTCGGGGTTCCTTACTGCGCACGGTTAAGCAATACTCAAACTGAATTAAATGAAGGAGAAGACGAGCCAGGTCTAATAGCTAAGCGAGGGAGGGCGTGGGTTTACGTTAAGTACGCTGCTACCAGTGTAATGAGGGTAAATTAAGTGTAGAAAGTATAGGTAGAATATTTAGTTGTAGGGCTATAAAGTGGGGAAATTTGGTAGCGTGGCCGGTTAGTTATTTAACTGTTAATATTATATTCGTAGGGGAAATCTTTCTAAACACCAGGTCTAAGTACAACTATTTATTATTCACTCAATGGCATGGACACATTAATAAATCAATATATCGGAGTTACTAGACACTAACTCTCAGACACAAACATGAAATGGATACACTTCCCACCGTAACTAACTCACCCTTGGATCGCTCTGACAAAGACTCACATGTGACCTGAGGGAGGCCCAGCAGGTGTTTTGAAGGGAGTGCTGGACTATGTCTCCTGTGGGAGACTCTGCTAGCTGGGGATGCTGTGCTGGGGAGGGAAGTCTCCCTCTGGGAGGAGAGCTGTCGGCTCCCTCCTTATTACAATAAAAATCCGAAGGCGACTCTCCCTGAGAGGGAGCTGCAGGGCCTTATATTGGCGTGAGCCGGAAGATGTCGTCACAAATCTGGATGTGTCAGGTCAGGTGACAGGTATTTTATTTTCATTTTTTTATTTCTGATTATAAAATTTATTTACTATGATTGCATTCACTGAAACATGGATCAACCTAGACACACGTAGGTTACCTGTCGAATACCAAATTGCGGGTTGCAAAACTGTTCCGCCGATCGGCAGACCGAGAAAGAAGCGGAGTAACGTCTATGTTAGGGATAATCTGGAAGTGTAGAAATAAACCGAGAAATAAAACTGAGCAGGGAACTCTGAAACAATTTGGATAGAATTAATGCGACGGTGAGAAAAAATTAATCACAGGAGTAATATATAGACCTCCCAATCTTGAGGAGTCAAGAGCGACTTATCTGGGATGAAATCATGGGCTTCACACAACAAAGTCTGTATAATGGCGACTTTAACCTTGGCCAAAACCAGATTGGATGACCTTACCGGTAACTCCAGAATCAGAGGATTTTCTCGAGACGATCCAGGACTGTTTTCTAAGTCAGCATATAACCGAACCCCACGGGGGTAATAATATCTCGTTTGGGTTCTGTCAAACAGAAAACCTCGTGCTTGGGGTCGAGGTAGGGAACGAATTTGCAAACAGGGATCTGAAATTAGATTCCAGTTAGATTTGCGGGGCAGACGTAGAGAAAATTCCACTAAAGTGCCATGATTACAAGGGCGAACTTTGACCGGATGAGGCAGCTGAGAGGGGGGTGTATCGCGCTTGGCCGTGAACTGACAGATGACACCGACCTGATAGCGAGATCTGAGGGTGCGAGTTCCACGACAATTTAAACTAGTGAGTTACTTATGCACAAAAGCGAACATACACACAAAACTCAGATCAGACAACAATGACCCTAAATAGATAAATAATTATTTAAAGAACATTATTGGCCAAAGGAAGGCTATAGGTAGAAGGATAAATCATGGCGAAATTCACCTCCGGGACTATTATAGGGTATTGGCGAGTAGGGTTAAAACCGAGATAAGGAAAGCAAAGAGGAATAATGAGGTAAGGATAGCAAGGGAGGCGAAGACAAACCCCAAAGGATTCTACCAAATATATCAAACTAAAACACGAGAAAAGATTGGACCAATACGGTCAGACACAGGCGAGCTCACTGATAACGACAGAGAAATGAGCAATAATTTGAATAAATATTTTTCAACAGTTTTCACCACCGAAAATTTAAACATGATACCCGAGGCACCGACTCTATTCAGAGATAGTGAAGAAAACAAATTAAGTGAGATAGTAGTGACTATTAACGATGTTAGTAAGCAAATAGACAAACTAAAGCCTAATGAGTCACCTGGTCCCGATGAGATATCTGCCAGGGTATTAAAGGAATGTAAGGAAGAGCTTAGTATGCCCTTAGCAAAGTTGTTTAACATGTCCTTAAAAACAGGTGTAGTACCAGAATCCTGGAGGATAGCGAATGTAATACCGATTTTCAAGAAGGGGGATAGATCACTATCCTCTAACTACCGCCCAATCAGTCTAACATCAATAGTAGGCAAATTACTGGAAGCAATCATCTCAAACTCTATTCGAAATCACCTGGAGAAGCACCGATTAATCAATGATTCCCAGCATGGCTTCACAAGCGGACGTTCTTGCCTAACTAATCTATTAACATTCTTTTCATCAGTTTTCGAATCGGTGGACGAGGGGCACAATTATGATGTGGTATATCTCGACTTTAGCAAAGCCTTCGACAGAGTCCCCCACGAAAGACTAATTAGAAAGGTAGAAGCTCATGGCATCAAAGGTGACATCCTTAAATGGATTAGGGCGTGGTTACAGGACAGGAAACAGCGAGTGAGCATTAACGGCACTAAGTCCCATTGGAGCACCCTCACAAGTGGAGTTCCCCAAGGCTCAGTACTTGGACCATTATTATTTATTATATACATTAACGACATTTATATCGGCATAGACAGCAACATAAGTAAATTTGCTGATGACACTAAAATAGGACGTGATATTAAATCTGAAGAGGACTCGGCAAAACTACAGGAAGATCTAAACAAATTTTTCGAATGGTCTGAAAAATGGCAGATGAAATTCAACGTGGACAAATGTAAAGTACTCAGTATAGGAGATGTAAACAGGGAAACCAGATACCAGATGAACAACGATGCCATAGAGAAATCCGACTGCGAGAGAGATTTAGGAGTAATGATAAGTAGGAACCTTAAGCCAAGTAAACAATGTGTTTTTACTCATAACAAGACTAATAAAGTACTTGGGTTCATACAAAGAAGTGTTAGTTACAAGACTAGCGAGGTCATCCTAAAACTGTATCTTGCTCTTGTGAGACCACACCTGGATTAAGCAGTTCAGTTCTGGTCACCGTATTACAGAATGGATATAGAATCCTTGGAAAGAATTCAGAGGAAAATGACAAGACTAATCCCGGGCATTAGGAACCTTGAGTATAGAGACAGGTTAAAGCATCTAAATTTGCACTCCCTCGAGAGACGTAGAGCGAGGGGCGACCTGATAGAGGTGTATATGTGGAAGGCAGGGCTAAACAAAGGGGACATTACAAAGGTACTCAAACTATCCAACCAGGAGCGAACTCGTAACAATGGTTTTAAATTAGACAAATTTAGATTTCGGCGTGAAATAGGTAAACACTGGTTTGGAAACAGAGTAGTGGATGAATGGAACAAGTTACCAAATATCATCATGAACTCGAATACGCTGAATAGCTTCAAACATAGGTTGGATGCTTATATGAGCAATAGGGGTTGGGTGTAAACGGGACTGCCCAGTATGGGCCAATAGGCCCGCTGCAGTTTCCTCCATTCTCATGTTCTTATGTTCTTAACACCAGGTTAACTCCGGTACCTTGTCCGTGACCTCTCCTGGGTCAGGTCTTACTGTCACTGTAGGATGTGTGAACGTATGTGGGTTACCACGTGGGCATCTACTTACTGTTATATGTGTTGTATTTCGCTGGGCTGTAAGCTGTGGTCTGAGAAGCAATCATACAGTCTGGTGTTAACGTCTGGTGTTGACGTCTGGTGTTAACGTCTGGTGTTGACTTTTGGTGTTGACGTCTGGTGTTGGTGTCAGGTGTTAACGTCTGGTGTTGATGTCTGGTGTTAACGTCTGGTGTTGACGTCTGGTGTTGACGTCTGGTGTTGGTGTCTGGTGTTGACGTCTCGTGTTGGTGTTTGGTGTTAACGTCTGGTGTTGGTATCTGGTGTTGACGTCTGGTGTTGGTGCCTAGTATTGACGTCTGGTGTTGGTGTCTGGTGTTACCGTCTTGTGTTGGTGTCTGGTGTTGACGTCTGGTGTTGGTGTCTGGTGTTGACTTCTGGCGTTGGTGTCTGGTGTTGGTGTCTGTTCTAGCCCCTATCAATCAGTATAATATGAATATGGGCTAAGGACATATATTCATTATATACATTCTATCACCCAGACTATTGAGCATAAAGCTACATAAGCATTTGTTCTGTCACACCTCCTAGGGTGGACAGCCCATAAACATTTGTTGTTTCACACAGTCTCGGGTTACAACCCATAAATATATGTTCTCAGGCCTCCGTGTGAGAGTAGACCTGTGTAGTGTAGCCTTTATATCTGTGTTGACGTATTAAATTAACTCCCCCCCTCCCCCTACAAACAGACAGAGAGAGGTCGGCTGGTTCACAGTTTCCCACAGTTCACCAATTCACATCCAGACACCATACCAAAGAGACGTGTTGTGAGCATAGCTCACAGGCTGTATCTCTCTCTAATTATATCAGCTAATTACAAGCTAATAGCTAATGCTCAGTAGTAGGTAATAGGCAGCTACCAAACAGGGAGGTACTACCGCCTGGGAAGATATTAGAAGCATAATGTGTTGTCTAATGGTAGACCCTGCTACTATATGGCATCTATCTTTCTGCCTCATTTACACACAATTGCAGGGTCTCAACTGTCTCTCTCTTACTATTAGCAACACCACAAATAAAACCGTACTCATTCTTGATCTGTTTTATTCATTCTATTTTATTCTCCTATGTCAGTTGATATTTATACTGAAGCGGAGCCTTCTCGGATGGATCCCACTGGTCGGGAAGGTTGTGGACCCCAGGGCCGACCTGATCATCATCAAGGCTACATTAAAATGTTGTATTAATAATTCAATAAAGGGTGAAATAGGAACCGAGTCTGTGTGGGTAGAAATCTCGGAAGGAAGAGAAAAACTAATCATGGGAGTGATTTACAGGCCCCCAAGTCTTGGCAAAGAAGCAGCTCAGCCCATATGGCAGGAAATGAGTAGGGCAGCAAAATATAACAACCTATGCATTATAGGGGATTTCAACTTCAGAAATATTGCATGGGACAACATTGTAGGTGACTATGAATCTGAAGACTTCCTAGACGCAGTACAGGACAATTTTTTGAAACAACTAATTACAGAACCTACTAGAGGTGACAATATATTAGACCTAGTATTAACAAATAAAGAAAATATTATCAGAGAAATCACAGTAGGGGAAGAACTAGGTAACAGTGATCACAGAGAAATCAGGTTCACCCTAAATTGGGAAACGAAAAACAATGACAATATGGTCAGAGTCCCAAACTTTCGGTTGGCGGATTATCAGGGGTTAAGGAGGTACCTAGGTGAGGTCACCTGGGAACAGTCACGTCAGTTCCCAGTAGGAAGGGGTGAGGTCATAGATGACACAACAATTGATCATGACTATAATATATTCACTAGTATACTACATAAAGCACAAGAACAAAATATACCAAACTGAAAAATTAGGTCAAATAAGAATGAGCCAAGGTGGATGACCAGAAAACTTAAACATGACATAGGAATATGAAAGGAATATATAAGAAATTAAAGGGAGGGGAGGAGCAGCTCAGAAACAGGTATAATGAACTATCTAGTAATGTTAAGAAAAATGTAAGGAAAGCAAAGAGAGACTATGAAATCAAAATAGCAAGAGAATCCAAGGCGAATCCCAAGGGATTTTTCCAGGTATATAGGACAAAGGTCAAGGACAAAGTTGGGCCTTTAAAGTCAGGGATGGGAGAAGTGATAAATGGCAGTGAAGAAATAAGCAAAGCATTGAACAGCTACTTCTTATCAGTTTTCACAGAAGAAATTTGAGATGAAATTCCAGAGGTGGAACTCATATTTAAGGGAAAGGAAGAAGAGAAATTAAAGAATATCACTATTAGAAAAGAGGATGTTCTTAAGAAGGTAAATAAACTAAAAAAAACAAAATCCCCATGGCAGGATGAAATTTTCCCTCGAGTCTTGAAAGAGTGTAGGGAACAGATTAGCGGACCCCTCGTAAACTTATTTACAAAATCATTAGACACTGGAGTTGTGCCAGACTTGTGGAAACAGGCAAATGTAGTACCCATATTCAAAAAGGGAGACAGAGCATCAGCGTCAAATTACCGGCCGATCAGTTTGACGTCAGTAGTGGGGAAATTTCTTGAATCAATTATAGCAGATAGCATCCGATCGCATCTAGAGAAAAGCAAATTAATCTACGACTCTCAACATGGGTTTACAAAGGAAAATCTTGTCTAACAAATCTGCTAACGTTTTTTAGGAAAGTCTTCGAGGTAGTAGATAATGACGAAAATTACGATGTTATTTACTTAGACTTTAGCAAAGCATTTGACAGAGTACCACATCAGAGGCTTCTGAGAAAAATTAAGGCTCATGGTATCGAGGGGAAAGTTTTAAATTGGATAAAATCATGGCTCACCGATAGAACGCAGAGGGTCAGCGTAGATGGTGTTAAATCTGAGTGGGGCCGTGTAACCAGTGGGGTTCCCCAGGGGTCAGTACTAGGCCCACTCTTGTTCATAATCTACATAAACGATTTAGATACTGGGATCAGCAGTGACATAAGCAAGTTTGCGGATGACACCAAAATAGGGCGGCAAATTAATTCAGGGCAGGATGCAAATGCATTACAGGAGGATCTTAATAAACTGCAGGGGTGGTCTGAAAAATGGCAAATGAAATTCAACACCAGCAAGTGCAGCGTACTTAATATTGGAAGAACAAATACTTATAATGTATACAGCCTTAACAACATCAACCTAGAGAAGTCGACTTGTGAAAGAGACCTAGGGGTACTTGTAAGCCCGGACCTACGGCCTAGAAAACAGTGCGTTAATGTTCGAAATAAGGTAAACAGAGTATTAGGTTTTATATCTAGAAGTGTAAGTAATAAGAGTGCAGAGGTCTTATTGCAACTATATCTTGCGCTAGTCAGGCCGCACCTCGATTATGCTGTTCAGTTCTGATGCCCTTATTATAGAATGGATATCAATTCACTGGAGTCGGTGCAGCGAAGAATGACGAAAATGATTCCGGGACTTAGAAACCTTCCATATCAGGATAGGTTAAAGAAACTTAACTTGCATTCCCTAGAAAGACGAAGAGTGCGGGGAGATATGATAGAAGTATTTAAGTGGGTGAAAGGAATCAATAAAGAGGATATAGATAAAGTTCTTATAATATCCGAGCAGGATAGGACTCGGAGCAACGGATTCAAGTTGGATAAGTTTAGGTTTAGGAGGGAGATAGGAAGAAACTTGTTCACAAATAGGGTGGTGGACGAGTGGAACAAGCTTAGCAACTTTATAGTAAGTGCGGGAACTCTGGAAAGTTTCAAAAGGAGGCTAGATAGATTCATGGATGATAGAGAGTGGTAGAAACTCTCGACTGGAGCTGCCATGCACAGGCCAACCGGCCTATTGCAGACTCCTTATTATCTTATGTTCTTATGTTAAGCTACTGGGGCCTCAACTGACGCCACCGCTGTTGCTGGAGGATCGGCTTTTTTCACACTTCATTTTTCCAACAATCGGGGTCTGAGACCCAATTTTTCTTCTGTGGAGCACCATCTATCAACCTCTTCCCCCGACCTCTTACTACTCTCCGAACTTCAACTGACCAAAGCAGCTTCACCCAAACCTTTTCAAGTCTCCAACTACAACCTTTATACCTACTTCCGTTCTAAGGGAGGTGTATGCGCCTACTGCACCACACGTACACCTATAGCCCGACTCACGGATCTTGAATCTCCCCCTTATGATGTCATCTGGCTCAAAATATCTCTACCTACTGTGACTATTTTTCTTTGTTTCCTATACTGTTCTCCCAACTCTACCAACTATTTCGAACGCTTTGACTATCTCACTTCTTGCCATGAGTCGTTGCTATCCACACATCCCAACACCGAGATCCTCAACCTAGGGGATTTCAATGTACATAATAGAGAGTGGCTTGGCTCTACAAGGGATGACGAAGGTAGAGCTGAGGCACTCTCTTTTTCCTTAATGATTTGGAACAAATAATCAAACACCCTACATGCGTTCCTGGTCGACACGATCAACTTGCTAACATTCTTGATCTTTGTTTTACCTGTAACCCCTCACACTATTCATACTCAACTTTTGCCCCCTTAGGGTCTTCTCATCACAACCTTATTTCTATTAAATCAAACTGGCCACGACCACCTCCCCCACCCCCCTCTAAACGTCAACTATGGCACTACCGGAGGGCAAGCTGGCAATCCTTGCGAGAATTCTTCACCGACTTTCCTTGGGATGAATGTGGCTTTTCCACTCGGGATGCCTCGGTATGTGCTGACAGCATTGCTGGGGTTATACAGGGCGATATGAGTGCATTTATCCCATCTTCTACCAAAACTTTCACATTATAATCATGGTTTGATCACTCCTGCTCTCTTGCTTGCAGGGTGAGAGATAGGGCATATAGACCTATGAACCTATCTTCTTCTCCTATTACCCACACCTCTTTCATTACTTCTAGGAATCGTTGTAAGGCTATTCTTCGTAGGGCCAAGCAGAATTTTATTAAAAGAAAGACCGCTGTGCTGACTAATTCTTCCTCTAGTAAATCCTTCGGGCCCTTAACTAAAAACATCTGTAACAACTTCTGCACGCCTTCTTTTCCTGCCCTCTACCGTCCCAATAACTCTATAGCCAACTCTCCCCCTGACAAAGCCAACCTCTTTGGCACCTTATTCTCCTCTAATTCCACCTTAGACGATTCCCACTCTACCCCTCCTACCCCTGCTCATCCTACTGAACCTATGCACTTTCCTATAATCTCCACTCGCAGGGTTGCCGGTGTGTTATCCAGGTTGGATGCGAGTAAGGCGCATGGA
>NW_024755893.1:0-12246 GCF_018991925.1 Homarus americanus
GGCTCTAGAGGGGGCAGTTCAAAAGATATCGAAGTCTTTAAACTGCTAAGAGAACATAGGAGCACGGGGGTGGAGGAGACTGCAGTGGGAGCGGGTAAACAAGGCGAAAGATTACAGGGAAATAGTGTTTGGAATGATGACAAACTAAATTAGACAGGGAGTTTAAAACTAAACGCGGTAAGGGAAGGACTCAGAACACGACTAACTTAAAAGTATACTACGCGAACAGTAGAAGTATGAGAAACAAAATGGATGATATTAAGGCCTTGGTATGTACCGAAGAAATCGATGTAATTGCATTCACTGAAACATGGATCAACCTAGACACACGTGAATTACCAGTCGAATACCAAATTGCGGGTTACAAACTGTTCCATACCGATAGGCAGACCAGGAAAGGAGGCGGAGTAGCAATCTATGTTAGGGATAATCTGAAGTGTGAAATAAATAAGGAAATAAAAACTGAGAGGAATACAGAAACAATTTGGATAGAATTAAGCGAAAGTCGGGAAAAATTAATCACAGGGGTAATATATAGACCCCCCAATCTTGATAGCGTCAATGAGCGACTTATCTGGGATGAAATGCGCAGGGCTTCCATACACAACAAAGTCTGTATAGTAGGCGACTTTAACCTTGGCCAAATAGATTGGACTGTCCTTACGGGTAACTCAGAATCAGAGGATTTTCTCGAGACGATCCAGGACTGTTTCCTAAGTCAACATATAACCGAACCCACACGGGGTAATAATATACTAGATTTAGTTCTGACGAACAGAGAAAACCTCATTAACAATGTCGAGGTAGGGAACGAACTTGCAAACAGCGATCACAAAGAAATTCGATTCCAGTTAGATTTTCAGGGCAGACGTAAGGAAAATTCCACTAAAGTACCAGATTTCAGAAGGGCAAACAAAGACAGTTTAAAGAGGCAGCTGAGAGAGGGGGTGTCGCGCTTGGCCGTGAACCTGACAGATGACACCGACCTGATAACGAGATTTGAGATTGCCGAGTTCCACGACAATTTAAATAGTGAGTTACTTAATGCACAAAGGCAGAACATACCATACAAAAAACTCAGATCAGACAACAATGACCCTAAATGGATAAATAATTATTAAAAGAACATCATTGGCCAAAGGAAGGCTATAGGTAGAAGGATAAATCGTGGCGAAATTCACCTCCGGGACTATTATAGGGTATTGGCGAGTAGAGTTAAAACCGAGATAAGGAAAGCAAAGAGGAATAATGAAGTAAGGATAGCAAGGGAGGCGAAGACAAACCCCAAAGGATTCTACCAAATGTATCAAACTAAAACACGAGAAAAGATTGGACCAATACGGTCAGACTCCGGCGAGCTCGCTAATAACGACGGAGAAATGAGCAATAATTTGAATAAATATTTTTCAACAGTTTTCACCACCGAAAATTTAAACATGATACCCGAGGCACCGACTCTATTCAGAGATAGTGAAGAAAACAAATTAAGTGAGATAGTAGTGACCAGTAACGATGTTAGTAAGCAAATAGACAAACTAAAGCCTAATAAGTCACCTGGTCCCGATGAGATATTTGCCAGAGTATTAAAGGAATGTAAGGAAGAGCTTAATATGCCCTTAGCAAAGTTGTTTAACATGTCCTTAAAAACAGGTGTAGTACCAGAATCCTGGAGGATAGCGAATGTAATACCGATTTTCAAGAAGGGGGATAGATCACTATCCTCTAACTACCGCCCAATCAGTCTAACATCAATAGTAGGCAAATTACTGGAAGCAATCATTTCAAACACTATTCGAAATCACCTGGAGAAGCACCGATTGATCAATGATTCCCAGCATGGCTTCACAAGCGGACGTTCTTGCCTAACTAATCTATTAACATTCTTTTCATCAGTTTTCGAATCAGTGGACGAGGGGCACAATTATGATGTGGTATATCTCGACTTTAGCAAAGCCTTCGACAGAGTCCGCCACGAAAGACTAATTAGAAAGGTAGAAGCTCATGGCATCAAAGGTGACATCCTTAAATGGATTAGGGCGGTTACAGGATTGGTGAAACAGTTTAGTGAGCATTAACGCACTAAGTCCCATTGGAGCAACGTCACAAGTGGAGTTCCCTGCTGCTCAGCACGGACCATTATTGTTTATTATATACATAAACGACATAGATATCGGCATAGACAGCAACATAAGTAAATTTGCTGATGACACTAAAATAGGACGTGTTATCAAATCTGACGAGGACTCGGCAAAACTACAGGAAGATCTAAACAAATTTTTCCAATGGTCTGAAAAATGGCAGATGAAATTCAATGTCGACAAATGTAAAGTACTCAGTATAGGAGATGTAAACAGGGAAACCAGATACCAGATGAACAACGATGCCATAGAGAAATCCGACTGTAAGAGAGATTTAGGAGTAATGATAAGTAGGAACCTTAAGCCAAGTAAACAATGTGTTTTTGCTTGTAACAAGGCTAATAAAGTACTTGGGTTCATACAAAGGAGTGTTAGTTACAAGACTGAAGGAGGTCATCCTAAAACTGTATCTTTGTTTTGTGAGATCACACCTGATTACGAGTTCAGTTCTGGAATCAGACACAGAATGGATATAGAATCCTTGGAAAGAATTCAGAGGAGAATGACAAGATTAATCCCGGCATTAGAACCTTGGAGTATAGAGACAGGTTAAAGCATCTTAATGTGCACTCCCTCGAGAGACGTAGAGCGAGGGGCGACCTGATAGAGGTGTATAAGTGGAAGACAGGGCTAAAAAAAGGGGACATTACAAAGGTACTCAAATTATCCAACCAGGAGCGAACTCGTAACAATGGTTTTAAATTAGACAAATTTAGATTTAGGCGTGAAATAGGTAGACACTGGTTTGGAAACAGAGTATGGATGAATGGAACAAGTTACCAAATATCATCATTAACTCGAATACGCTGAATTGCTTCAAACATAGATTGGATGCTCATATGAGCAATATGGGTTGGGTGTAAACGGGACTGCCCAGTATGGGCCAATAGGCCCGCTGCAGTTTCCTCCATTCTTATGTTCATATGTTCTTATGTCTTTGAAGGGGTGCCCGGCCCTCACACCCCGGGTCATGTCACTGAAAGGGTGCCCGGCCCTCACTCCCCGGGTCATAGCACTGAAGGGGTGCCCGGCCCATATACCCCGGGTAATGGTGCTGGAGCGATGCCCGGACCTCACACCCCGATTTATGGAACTAAAATCGAGCCCGGCCCTCACACCCCGTTTCATGGCACTGAAGGGGTGCCCGGCCCTGATGCCCCGGGTCATGTCACTGAAGGGGTTCCCGGCCCTCACAACCCAGGTCATGGCACTGAAGCGGTGCCCGGGCGTCACACCCCTGGACATGGCACTGAAGGTGTGCCCGGCCCTAACACCCCTTGTCATAGACCTAAACGGGTGCCCGGCCATCACACCCCGGGTCATAGGGCTGAAGGGGTGCCCGGCCCTCACACCCCGGGTCATGGCACTGAAGGAGTGACCTGCCCTCACACCCCTGGTCATGGCACTGAAAGGGTGCCCGGCCAATCCACTACGGGTCATGTCATTGAAGGGGTGCCTGGCCCTCACACCCCGGTTCATGTCACTGAAAGGGTGCCCGGCCCTTACACCCAGGGACATCGCACTGAAGGGGTGCCCGGCCCTCATACCCCGGGACATGGTGCTGGAGGTATGCCTGGCCTTTCCACCCCGTTTCATGGCACTGAAAGGGTGCCTGGCCCTCACACCCCGGTTCATGTCACTGAAGGGGTGCTCGGCCTCACACCCCTGTCTCATGGAACTGAAGGTGCCCGGCCCTCACACACCGGGCCATGGTGCTGAAGGGGTGCCTGGCCCTCACACCCAGGGTCATGGTGCTGAAAGGGTGCCCGGCTCACACCCCGGGTCATGTCACTAAAGGGGTGCCAGGCCCACACTCCGGGTCATGTCACTGAAGGGATACCCGGCCCTCACATCCCGGGTCATGGCACTCATGAGGTGCCCGGCCCTCACACCCGTGGCCATGGCACTGAAGGTTTGCCCGGCCCTCACACCCCTGGTCATGTACCTAAAGTGGTGCCAGGCCCTACACCCCGATTCATGGCACTGAAAGGGTGCCCGGCCCTCACACCCCGACTCATGGCACTGAAGGGGTGCCCGGCCCTCACACCCCGGGTCATGGCACTGAAGCGGTGCCCGGCCGTCATCACCCCGGGCCGTGGTGCTGAAGGGGTGCCCGGTCCTCACACCCTGGGCTATGGTGCTGGAGGGGTGCCCGGCCCTCACATACCGGGTCTTGGAGCAGAAGGGGTGCCCGGACATCACACCCCGATTCATGGCACTGAAAAGGTGCCCGGCACTCACAACCTGGGTCATGGCATTGAAAAGGTGCCCGGCCCTCACACCCCAGGTCATAGCACTGAAGCGGTGCCCGGCCGTCACACCCCTGGCCATGGCACTGAAGGTGTGCCCGGCCCTCACACCCGTGGTCATAGACCTAAACGAGTGCCCGGCCCTCACACCCCTGGTCAAAGACCTAAACGAGTGCCCGGCCCTCACACCCCGGGTCATGGGACTGAAGGGGTGCCCAGCCCTCACACCCCGGGTCATGGCACTGAAGGAGTGACCGGCCCTCACACCCCGGGTCATAGAACTGAAAAGGTGCCCCGCCCACACACCCCGGGTCATGTCATTGAAGGGGTGCCCGCCCCTCACACCCCGGGTCATGTCAGTGAAAATGTGCCCGGCCCTCACACCCCGGGTCATAGCATTGAAGGGGTGCTCGGCCCTCATACCCCAGGTCATGGTGCTGGAGGGGTGCCCGGCCCTCACACCCTGATTCATGGCACTGAAGGGGTGCCCGGCCCTCACACCTCGGTTCACAGCACTGTAGGGTTGCCCGGCCTTTACACCCCATTTCATGGCACTGAAATAGTGCCCGGCACTCACACCCCGGGTCATGTCACTGAAGGGGTGCACGGCACTCCCACCCCGGGTCATGGACCTAAAGGGGTGCCCGGCCCTCACTACCCGGGTCATGGGGTTGAAGCGGTTCCCGGTCCTCACATCACGGGTCATGGAGCTGAAGGGCAGCCCGGCCATCACACCCCGATTCATGACACTGAAAGGGTGCCCGTCCCTCACACCCGTGTCATGTGAAGGGGTGCGCGGCCCTCACACCCCGGTTCATAGCTTTGTAGGGGTGCCCGGCCCTCACACCCCGTTTCATGGCACTAGAGGGGTGCCCGGCCCTCACACCCCGGCTCATGGTGCTGAAGGGAGGTCCGGCCTCACACCCTGATTCATGCACTGAAAGGCCCGGCCTCACACCCCACCTGGACACTGAAGGTGCTGGCCCTCACACCCTGGGTCATGGCACTGGAAGGTGCCTGGCCCTCACACCCCGGCCATGGCTGGAGGTGCCCGGCTCACTCCGGGTCATGGCACTGAAGAGGTGCCTGGCCCTCACACCCCGGGTCATGGTGCTGAAGGGGTGCCCGGCACTTACACCCCGGGTCATGTGAAAGGGTGCCCGGCCCTCACACCCCGGTTCATATCACTGTAGGGGTGCCCTGCCCCCACACCCCGTTTCATGTCACTGAAGGGGTGCCTGGCCCTAAAACCCCGGCTCATATCACTTATGGGGTGCCCGGCCCTCACACTCCGGGTCATGGTGCTGGAGGGGTGCCCAGCCCTGACACCCCGGGTCATGTGAAGGGGTGCCCGACCCTCACACCCTGGTTCACAGCACTGTGTGGGTGCCCGGCACTCACACCCCCGTTTCATGGCACTTATGGGGTGCCCGGCCCTTACACCCCTGTTCATGTCACTGAAGGGGTGCCCGGCCTCCACACCCCGGGTCATGGCACTGAAGGGGAGCCGAGCTCTCACACCCCGGGTCATGTCACTAAAGGGGTGCCCGGCCCTCACACCCCGGGTCATGTCACTGAAGGGGTGCCCGGCCCTCTCATCCCGGGTCATGGCACTGATGAGATGCCCGGCCCTCACACCCCTGGCCATGGCACTGAAGGGGTGCCCGGCCCTCACACCATGGGTCATGTCACAAAAGGGGTGCCCGGCCCTTACACCCCGGGTCATGTCACTGAAGGGGTGCCCGGCCCTCACACTCCGGGTCATGGCACTGATGAGGTGCCCGGCCCTCACATCCCTGGCCATGGCACTGGAAGGGTGCCCGGCTCTCACACCCTGGGCCATGGTGCTGGAGGGGTGTCAGGCCATGACACACCCGGATCATTACACTGAAGGGGTGCCCGGCCCTCACACCCCAGGCCATGGTGCTGAAAGGGTGTCCGGCCCTCACACACCGGGTCATATCACTGAAGGGGTGCCCAGCTCTCACACTCCGGGTCATGGCACTGAAGGGGTGCACGGCCCTCACACCCCGTTTCGTAACACTGTAGGGATGCCCTGCCCCCACACCCCGTTTCATGTCACTGATAGGGTGCCCGGCCCTCACACCCCGGGTCAGGTCACTGAAGGGGTGCCCGGCACTCACCCCCCGGGTCATGGAAGTGATAAGGTGCCCGGCCCTCACACCCCATGCCATGGCACTGAAGGGGTGCCCGGTCCTCACACCCCGGGTCATGTCACTAAAGGGTTGCCCGGCCCTCACACCCCGGGTCATGTCACTGAAGGGGTGCCCGGCCCTCACACCCCGGGTCATGGCACTGAAGGGGTGCCCTCACAGCCCGGGCCATGGTGCTGGAGGGGTTTCAGGCCCTGACACACCTGGGTCATGACACTGAAGGGGTGCCCGGCCCTCACACCCCCAGGCCATAATGCTGGAGGGTTGCCCGGCTCTCACACTCCCGGTCATAGCACTGATGAGGTACCCGGCCCTCACACCCCTGGCCATGGCACTGAAGGTTTGCCCGGCCCTCACACCCCTGGTCATGTACCTAAAGTGGTGCCCGTCCCTCACTTCCGTTTCATGGCACTGGAAGGGTGCCCGGCCCTCACACCCCAGGCCATGGTGCTGGAGGGATGCCCTGCCCCCACACCCCGTTTCATGTCACTGATAGGGTGCCCGGCCCTCACACCCAGGTCACTTATCACTGAAGGTGCCCACCTCTCTCCTCGGGTCCTTGTAGCACTGAAAAAGGGTGCCTGTTTTCCTGCCCCAGGTCATAGTGCTGAAGGGTGCCAGCCCCTCACCCCCCGTTTCCTTGGCTGCTGTGAGGGATGCCCCTGCCCCCACATCCCGTTTCATGTCACTGATAGGGTGCCCGGCCATCACACCCCGGGTCATGTCACTGAAGGGGTGCCCGGCCCTCACCCCCCGGGTCATGGCACTGAAGGGGTGCCCAGCCCTCACACCCCGGGTCATGTCACTAAAGGGATGCCCTGCCCCCACACCCCGTTTCATGTCACTGATAGGGTGCCCGGCCATCACACACCGGGCCATGGTGCTGGAGGGGTGTCTGGCCCTGACACACCCGGGTCATGACACTGAAGGGGTTCCCAGCCCTCACACCCCGGGTCATGGCAAAAAAGCGGTGCCCGGCCGTCACACCCCTGGCCATGGCACTGAAGGTGTGCCCGGCCCTCACACCCATGGTCATAGACCTAAACGGGTGCCCGGCCCTCACACCCCGGGTCATAGGGCTGAAGGGGTGCCCCGCCCTCACACAGCGATTCATGGCACTGAAAGGGTGCCCGGCCCTCACACCCCGGGTCATGGCAATGAATAGGTGCCCGGCTGTCACACCCCAGTTCATAGCTCTGTCGGGGTGCCCGGGCCTCACACCCCGTTTCGTAACACTGTAGGGATGCCCTGCCCCCACACCCCGTTTCATGTCACTGATAGGGTGCCCGGCCCTCACACCCCGGGTCATGTCACTGAAGGGGTGCCCGGCCCTCACCCCCCGGGTCATGGCACTGATAAGGTGCCCGGCTCTCACACCCCTTGCCATGACACTGAAGGGGTGCCCGGCCCTCACACCCCGGGTCATGTCACTAAAGGGGTGCCCGGCCCTCACTTCCGTTTCATGGCACTGGAAGGGTGCCCGGCCCTCACACACCGGGCCATGGTGCTGGAGGGGTGTCTGGCCCTGACACACCCGGGTCATGACACTGAAGGGGTGCCCGGCCCTCACACCCCGGGTCATGGCAATGAATAGGTGCCCGGCTGTCACACCCCAATTCATAGCTCTGTCGGGGTGCCCGGGCCTCACACCCCGTTCCATGGCACTAAAGGGATGCCAGTCCCTCACATCCCAGCTCATGGCACTGAAGGGGTGCCCGGCCCTAAATTGCAGGGTCATGTCACTGAAGAGGTGCCCGGACCTCACACCCCTGGCCATGGTACTGAAGGTATGCCGGGCCCTCACACCCCTGGTCATAGAGCTAAACGAGTGCCCAGCCCTCACCCCCCGGGTCATGGCACTGAAGGAGTGACCGGCCCTCACACCCCGGGTCATGGCACTGAAAGGGTTCCCGGCCCTCACACCCCGGGTCATGGTGCTGGACGGGTGCCCGGCCCTCACACACCGGGTCATGTCACTGAAGGGGTGCCCGGCCCTCACACCCCAGATCATGTCACTGAAGGGTCGCCCGGCCCTCACACCCCGGGTCATGGCACTGAAGGGGTGCCTGGCGCTCACACCCCGGGTCATGATGCTGAAGGGGTGCCCGGCTTTCACACCCCGATTCATGGCACTGAAAGGGTGCCCTGCTCTCACACCCCGGGTCATGATGGCTGAGGGGTGCCCGGCCCTCACACCCCGGGTCATGGGGTTGAAGCGGTTCTCGGCCATCACACCCCGGGTCATGGTGCTGATGGGGTGCCCGGCCCTCACACCCCAATACTTGGCACTGAAAGGGTGCCCGGCCCGCACACCCCGGTATATGTCACTAAAGGGATGCCCGGCCCTCACACCCCAGGGCATGGTGCTGAAGGGGTGCCCGGCTTTCACACCCGGACTCACGGCACTGAAAGGGTGCCCGGCCCTCACATCCCTGGTCATGGTGGCTGAGGGGTGCCCGGCCCTCACACCCCGGGTCATGGGGTTGAAGCGGTTCCCGGCCATCACACCCCGGGTCATGCTGCTGATGGGGTGCCCGGACCCTCACACCCCTGGTCATAGACCTAAACGAGTGCCCGGTCCTCACACCCCTGGTCATAGACCTAAACGAGTGCCCGGCCTTTACACCCCGGGTCATGGGGCTGATGGTGTGCCCCGCCCTCACACCGGGGGTCATGGCCTGAAGGAGTGACAGGCCCTCACACTCCGGGTTATGGCACTGAAAGGGTGCCCTGCCCACACACCCTGGGACATGTCATTGAAAGGGTGCCCGGCCCTCACACCCCGGTGTCATGTCACTGAAAGGGTGCCCGGCCCTCACACCACGGGTCATAGCACTGAAGGGGTGCCCGGCCCTCATACCCCGGATCATGGTGCTGGAGGGGTGCCCGGGCCTCACACACCGATTCATGGCACTGAAAAGGTGCCCGGCCCTCACACCCCGTGTCATATGAAGGGCTGCCCGGCCCTCACACCCCGTTTCATGGCACTAAAGGGGTCCCCGGCCCTCACACCCCGGCTCATGGCACTAAAGGGGTGCCCGGCCCTCACACCCCGGGACATGGCACTGAAGCGCTGACCGGCCCTCACACACCTGGTTATAGACCTAAACAGGTGCTCGGCCCTCACACCCCGTGTCATGTGAAGGGGTGCCCGGCCCTCACACCCCGGTTCATAGCACTGTAGTTGTGCCCGGCCCTCACACCCCGTTTCATGGCACTGAAGGGGTGCCCGACCCTCACACCCTTGCTCATGGCACTGAATTGGTGCCCGTAACTGACGTCCCGGGTCATGTCACTGAAGGGGTGGCCGGCCCTCACACCCCGGGTCATGTCACTGAAGCGGTGCCCAGCCGTCACACCCCTGGCCATGGCCCTGAAGGTGTGCTCGGCCCTCACACACCTGGTTATAGACCTAAACGGGTGGCCGGCCCTCACACCTCGGGACATGGGGCTGAAGGGGTGCCCGGCCGTCACACCTCAGGTCATGGCACTGAAGGAGTGGCTGGCCCTCACACCCCGGGTCATTGCACTGAAAGGGTGCTCGGCCCTCACACCCCGGGTCATAGCACTGAAGGGGTGCCCGGCCCTCACACCCCTGGCCATAGACCTAAACGAGTGCCCGGCCCTCACATCCCGGGTCATGGGGCTGAAGGGGTGCCCGGCCGTCACACCCCGGGTCATGGCACTGAAGGAGTGGCTGGCCCTCACACCCTGGGTCATGGCACTGAAAGGGTGCTCGGCCCTCACACCCCGGGTCATAGCACTGAAGGGGTGCCCGGCCCTCATACCCCGGGTCATGGTGCTGGAGGGGTGCCCGGGCCTCACACCCCAGTTCACAGCACTGTAGCGGTGCCCGGCCTTCACACCCCGTTTCATGGCACTGAAAGGGTGCCCGGCCCTCAACCCGATTCCTGGCACTGAAATCGAGCCCGGCCCTCACACCCCGGGTCATGGTGCTGAAGGGGTGCCCGGCCCTCACACCCCGATTCATGGCGCTGAAGGGGTGGTTGGCCCTCACACCCCGGGTCATGGTGCTGAAGGGGTGCCCGGCCCTCACACCCCGATTCATGGCACTGAAAGGGTGCCCGGCCCTCACACCCTGGTTCATGGCACTGAAGGGGTGCCCGTCCATCACACCCCGGTTCATGACACTGAAAGGGTGCCCGGCCCTCACACCCCGGTTCATGGCACTGAAAAGGTGCCCGACCCTCACACCCGTGTCATGTGAAGGGGTGCCCGGCCCTCACACCGCGGTTCATAACTCTGTAGGGGTGCTCTGCCCTCACACCCCGTTTCATTGCACTAAAGGGGTGCCCGGCCCTCACACCCCGGGTCATGGCACTGAATCGGTGCGCGGCCGTCACACCCCTGGCCATGGCACTGAAGGTATGCTCGGCCCTCACACCCCTGGTCATAGACCTAAACGATTGCCCGGCCTTCACATCCCGGGTCATGGGGTAGAAAGGAATTTTAACCCCCTCACACCCAGGTCCTTCAGCACTAAAAGGTGACCGGCCCTCACACCCCGGTTCATGGCACTGAAAAGGGGTTCCCAGCCCACACACCCCAGGGTCATGTCATTGAAGGGGTGCCAGCCTACACCCTGGATCATGTCACTGAGGTGCCCAGCCCTCCCACACCCCAGGTCATAGCACTGAAGGGGTCCCCCGGCCCTCATACCCCAGGTCATGGTGCTGGAGGGGGTGACCGGCCCTCACGCCCCCAATTCATAACGCAGAAATCGAGCCCAGCCCTCACACCCCGGGTCATGTGAAGGGTGCCCAGCCCTCCCACCCCCGGTTCATAGCTCTGTAAGGATGCCTGGCCCTCACACCTTTCATGGCACTAAAGGGGTGCCCTGCCCTCACACCCCGTTTCAATGCACTAAAGGGGTGCCCGGCCCTCACACCCCGGGTCATGGCACTGAATATGTGCCCGGCCGTCACACCCCTGGCCATGGCACTGAAGGTATGCCAGGCCCTCACACCCCTGGTCATACACCTAAACGAGTGCCCGGCCCTCACATCCCGGGTCATGGGGCTGAAGGGGTGCCCAGCCCTCACACCCCGGGTCATGGCACTGAAGGAGTGACCGGCCCTTACACGCCGGTTCATGGCACTGAAAGGGTGCCCAAACCCACACACCCCGGGTCGTGTCATTGAAGGGGTGCCCGGCCCTCACACCCTGGATCATGTCACTGAAAGGGTGCCCGGCCCTCACACCCCGGGTCATAGCACCTAAGGGGTGCCCGGCCCTCATACCCCGGGTTATGGTGCTGGAGGGGTGCCAAGCCCTCACACCCAGATTCATGGCACTGAAATCGAGCCTGGCCCTCACACCCCGGGTAATATTGCTGAAGGGTGCCCGGCGCTCACACCCTGATTCATGGCACTGAAGGGGTGCCCGGCCCTCAAACCTCGGGTCATGGCACTGAAAAGGTGCCCGGTCCTCACACCCCGTGTCATATGGAAGGGTGCCCGGCCCTCACACCCCGTGTCATGTGAAGTGGTGCCCGGCCCTCAAACCCCGATTCATAGCTCTGTTGGGTTGGCCGGCCCTCACACCACGTTTCATGGCACTAAAGGGGTGCCCGTCTTTCACACCCCGGCTCATGGCACTAAAGGGGTGCCCGGCCCTCACACCGCGGTTCATAGCTCTGTAGGGGTACCCTGCCCTCACACCCAG
>NW_024755894.1:0-10711 GCF_018991925.1 Homarus americanus
CCTCAGCACCATGATCCAGGGTGTGAGGCCAGGCATCAATCCCAACACCAGCCCCGGTGTGAGGCCGGACACCCCTTCAGTGACATGACCCGGGTGGGGCCCGGGCACCCTTTCAGTGATATGGCTGGGTGTGAAGGCGGGCACCCCTCCAGCACCATGACCCCGGGGCTGAGGCCAGGCACCCAGCTCAGTGATATGACCAAGGGGTGTGAGGACAGGCTGGACTGGTTCCCATGAATAGGGTGTGATGTCAGGCACTATATCTCCATGACCCGGTATTATATGAGGCTGGGCACCTCCAGCACCATGGCCCCGTGGTGTGAGGCCAGGCACCCTTTCGTGACATGGCCAGGTGTGTGAGGGCCGGGCACCTCAGCACACCATGGCCTGGGGTGTTAGGGCCGAGCACTGGTGTCATGACCCGGATGTGTCAGGGCCTGACACCCCTCAACACCATGGCCTGGGTGTGAGGGCCAGGCACCTTTCAGTGCCACCGTCAGGGGTGTGAGGGCCGGGGCACCACTTTGGGTACACTTGGAAGCCAGGGGTGTGAGGGCCGGAGCAAAGCTTCAGTGCCATGTCAGGGGTGTGAATGCAGGCTCGTGTGCCATGACCCGGGGTGTGAGGGCCGTGCACCCTTAAAGTGCCATGAAACGGCGTGTAGGTGCAAGCACCCCGCCTGATGCTTTGAACCAGTGTCTGAGGTCGAGCACCCCATTGCGAACCAGGGTGTCAGGAGCTGGGCACCCCTCCAGCACCATGACCCAGGTGTGAGGGCCAGGCACCCCGCAAAGTGACAGACCGGGGTTTTGAGGCCGGGCACCTTCCAGTGACATAGAGCAGGGGTGTGGGGCAGGGCACCCCTACAGTGTGTGAACCCGGGGTGTGAGGCGGACACCATTCCCTATGACCCAGGTGTGAGGCCAGGCACCCCCATCGTGACATGAACCGGGTTTTGGGGCTGGGCACCCTTCAGTGACATGAAACGGGAGGTGTGAGACAGAACACCCCTACAGTGTTATGAACCCGGGGTGTAGGGCCAGGCACCTGCCCGAGGTGTGAGGGCAGGCACTGCCAGTGACATGAAAAGGGGTGTGAGGGCCAGGCACCCCTCCAGCACACCATGACCCAGGGTATGAGGGGCCGGGCACACCTTTAGTGCTATGACCTGGGGTGTGAGACCGGGCACCACTTTAGGTACATGATCCAGGGATGTGAGGGCCAGGCAAACCTTAAGTGCCATGGCCAGGGGTGTGAGGCTGAGCACCTGTGTGAGCCCGGGGTGTGAGGGCCGGGCACCACTTCAGTGAGCATGACCCGGGTGTGAGGCCGGGCACCAGCACAGTGCTATGGCCAGGGTGTGAGGCCTTGCCACTTTGGGTACACATGACCAGGGGTGTGAGGGCCGGGCAAACCTTCAGTGCCATGGCCAGGGTTGTGAGGGGCCGGGAACCTCATCAGTGCATGACCCGGGGTGTGAGGGCCAGGCACCTTGCTTCAGTGACATGACCCGGGGTGTGAGGGCCAGGCACCACTTCAGTGACCCGGGTGTGAGGGCCCAGGCACCCCTTTAGGGACATGACCGGGGTGTGAGGCCAGGCACCCCTTCAGCACCATGACCAGGGGTGTGAGGCGGGCTCCCCTTTAGTGCCATGACCCGGGGTGTGAGGGCTGGGCACCCTTCAGTGACATGACCAAGAATTGAGGACCAGGCACCGTTCAGTGCCATATGAATAGGTGGTGTGATATCCAGGCACCCCTTCATCTCCATGACCCGGTATGGGCCGGGCACCCCTCAACACCATGGCCGGGGTGTGAGGGTCAGGCACCCTTTCAGTGACATGACCTTCCAGGTGTGAGGCCAGGCACCCCTCCAACACCATGGCCTGGGGTGTGAGGCCCAGGGCACCCCTTCAGTGTCATAGAGCAGGGGTGTGGGGGAAGGCACCCTTTCACATGACCCGAGGTGTGGGGCGGGCACCCCTTCAGCACCTGACCAGGGGGTGTAGGGCCGGGCACCCTTTCAGTGTTTATGACCCAGGGTGTGAGGCCGGGCACCCTCCAGCACCATGACCCGTGGTGTGGAGACCTGGCACCTTCCAGTGCCATGACCCGGGGTGGGGAAGGGCCAGGCACCTTCAGTGTCACAGATCAGGGGTGTGAATGGGCACCCCTTTCAGTGCCATGAAACGGGGTGTGAGGCCAGGCACCCAGTGCTCTTGAACCGGGGGGTGTGAGAGGCGGGCACCCCTTTCAGTGCCATGGTGGGGTGTGAGGGCCAGGCACTCCTTCAGCACCATGACCCGGGGTGCGAGGGCCCGGGCACCCCTTCATCTCCATGACCCGGTATGTAGGGCCAGGCACCCCTCCCAGCACCATGGCCCGGGGTGTGGTCAGGCACCCTTTCAGTGACGCATGGCCAGGTGTGAGGGCCCGGGCACCCTCAACACCATGGCCTGGGGTGTGAGGGCCGGGCACCCTTTCAGTGTCATGAAACAGGGGTGTGGGGAAGGGCACCCTTTCACATGACCCGGGGTGTAAGGGCAGGCAGCACCCCTTCAGCACCATGACCAGGGGGTGTGAGGGCCGGGCACCCTTTCAGTGACATGACCCAGGGTGTGAGGGCCGGGCACCCTCAGCACCTTGACCGTGGTGTGAGGGCCTAGCACCCCTTCAGTGCCATGACCCGGGGTGAGAAGGGGCCAGGCACCCCTTGGTGTGCAGATCCCGGGGTTGAGGGGCCGGGGCTGCCCCTAAGTGCAGAAACAGGGGTGTGAGGCCAGGCACCCCTACAGTGCTGCAGACCAGGGGTGTGAGAGACGGGGCACCCTTTCAGTGCCATGAATTGGGGGTGTGTGAGGGGCCGGGCACTCCTTCAGCACCATGAGCCGGGGGTGCAGGCCGGGCACCCCTTCAGTGCATGACCCGGGTTTGAGGCCGGGCCTCCTTTAGTGACATGACCCGGGGTGTAGTGAGACCCTCAGCACCATGACCCGGGGAGTGAGGGCCAGGCACGCCTTCTGGTGCCATGGATCAGGGTGTGAGGACCAGGCACCCCTTCAGCACCATGACCCAGGGGTGTGAGGGCCGGGCACCAATCCCAGCACGTGGCCCGGGGTGTGAGCAGAACTTGCCTTCAGTGACGCGGCCCAGGGTGTGTCGGCGGGCACCTTTCAGTGATCCGGGGTGTGAGGGCCGGGCACACCATCAGCACCATGACCTGGTGTGTTGGGGCCGGGCACGTTGGAGTCCCTTGACCCAGGGATGTCATGGCCGTGCCTTTGGTTACATGACCCGGGGTGTGAGGGCGGGCCTCCTTTATTCTGATGGGGTGTGAAGGCCGGGCACCCCTCCAACACCACTGACCCGGGGAGTGAGGCCAGGCACCCCTTCAGTGCCATGACCGGTGTGTGAGGCGGGCACCCTCTCAGTGCCATAGAGCAGGGGTGTGGGGCCAGGCACCCCTGTGCTACCGAACCGGTGTGTGAGGGCCGGGTACCCCTTCCACATGACACTTGGGGTGTGAGGTCAGGGCACCCCTTCAGTGAAATGAATCAGGGAATGTGAGGGCTGCGCACCCCTTCAGCATCATGACCCAGAGTGTTAGAGGCCGGGCTCGATTTCAGTGCCAAGAATCAGGGTGTGGGCCCAGGCACCCCATCAGCACCATGACCCGGGATGTGAGGGCGGGCACCTGCCTGGGTCCATGACCAAAGGGTGTCATGGCCCATTGCACCCCAACCAGTGACATGACCGGGGGTGTGAGGACAGGTACCTTTGTGACATGACCTGGGATGCTTGAAGGCCGGGCACCCCTCCACCACCATGACCCGGGGTGTGAGGGCCAGGCACCCCTTCGCGCACCATTACCCAGGGTGTGAGGCCGACTGCTTCAGTGACATGACCCAGGGGTGTGAGGCCAGGCACCCTTAGTGATGACATGACCCAGGGTGTGAAAGTGGGGCACCTCCAGCACCATGACTTGGAGTGTGGGGCCAGGCACCTCTTCCAGTGCCATGACCTGGGTTGTGAGGCCAGGCACCTTGGTGACATGACCCGTGATGTGAGGGCCGGGCACCCCCTTGAGCACCATGACCCGGGGTGTAAGGGCCAGGCTCCCCTTCAGTGCCATTACGGGTGTGAGGGCTGGGCACCCCTTCAGTGACTGACCAAGGGTGTGAGGACCGGGCACCCTTCAGTTCCATGAATAGGGGTCAGTGTCCGGGCACCTTATCTCCAAATATATGCCGGGCTGGGCACCCTCCAGCACATGGCCTGGGTGTGGGGGCCAGGCACCTTTCAGTAACACTTGACCCGGGTGAGGCCCAGGCACCCCTCCAGCACCATGGCCTGGGGTGTTAGGGTGGGCACCTTCAGTGTCATGACCCGGATGTGTCAGGCCTGACACCCTCCAACACCATGGCCTGGAGTGTGAGGCAGGCACCCTTTCAGTGCCATGAATCCAGGGGTGTGAGGGCCGGGCACCACTTTAGGTACATGACCAGGGGTGTGAGGCAGGCAAGCTTCAGTGCCATGTCCAGGGGTGTGAGGGCCAGGCACCCTTAAGTGCCATGAAACAGCGTGTAGTGCCGAGCACCCCGCCACAGTGCTTTGAACCAGGGGTGTGAGGTCAGGCACCTTTACACAGAACCAGGGTGTCAGGGCTGGGCACCCCTCCAGCACCATGAAGCCCGGAGTGGAAGGCCGGGCACCCCTCAAAGTGACATGAACCGGGGTTTTGGGGCCTAGTACCCCTTCAGTGACATGGCAGGGGTGTGGTGGCACCTACAGTGTTATGAACCGGGGACGGACACCATTTCACATGACCTGGAGTGTGAGGGCCAGGCACCAAAGTGCAGTGACATGCGAGGTTTTTGGGCCAGGCACCTTCAGTGACATGGCAGGTGGGCAGGGGGCACCCTACAGTGTTATGAACCGGAGGTGTAAGGGCCGGGCACCCCTTCATGACCCAGGGGTGTGAGGCCGAGCAACACGTCCCAGTGACATGACCCGGGGTGTGAGGGCCAGGCACCCCTTCAGTGCCATGACCCAGGGGGTATGACGGCGGGCACCCCCTTCAGGGACATGACCCAGGAATTGTGAGGCCGTTTACCCTTTCAGTAACATGACCCGGGGTGTGAGGGCCAGGCACCCCTCCAGCACCATGACCCGGGGTATGAGGGCGGGCACCACTTCAGTGGCTATGACCCGGAGTGTGAGGGCCAGGCACCCTTTCAGTGACATGACCCCGGGATGTGACCAGGCACCCCTCCAGCACCATGACCCCGGGGTGAGGCCAGGCACCTCCCCCAGTGCTATGACCCGGGGTGTGAGGTGGGGCACCACTTTGATTACATGATAGCCAGGAGGTGTGAGGCAGGGCAAACCTTAAGTGCCACCATGGCCCAGAAGGGTGTGAGGGCCGGGCACCTCATCAGTGCCATGACCCGGGGTGTGAGGCCGGACACCACTTCAGTGACATGACCCCAGGTGTGAGGGCCAGGCACCTTTTTGGTGCTATGACCCGGGGTGTGAGGGCCAGCGCACCACTTTAGGTACATGACCAGGGTGTGAGGCCGGGCCTTCAGTGCCATAGCCCAAGAGGTGTGAGGCCGGGCACCTCATCAGTGCCATGACCCGGAGTGTGAGGCCGGGCACCACTTCAGTGACATGACCCAGGGTGTGAGGGCCGGGCACCACTTGTGTTGACATGACCCAGGGGTGTGAGGGCCGGGCACCCCTTCAAGGACATGACCCGGGGTGTGAGGGCAGGCACCCCTCACAGCACCATGACCCGGGGTGTGAGGCCAGGCTCCCCTTCAGTGCCATGACCCGGGTGTGAGGGCCAGGCACCCCTCAGCACCATGGCCTGGGTGTGAGGGCCAGGCACCCCTTTCCAGTGTCATGGAGGCAGGGGTGGGGAAGGGGCACCCTACAGTGTTATGAACCGAGTGTGAGGGCCAGGCACCCTTTCCTTATGACCCAGGGTGGGGCCGGGCACACTCAGCACCATGACCCGGGGTGTGAGGGCCAGGCACCCTTTAGGGGAGATGACCCGGGGTGTGAGGGCCAGGCACCCTCAACACCATGACCCGGGTGCTGAGGGCGGGCACCCCTTCAGTGCCATGACCCGGGGTGTGAGGCCAGGCACCTTCAGTGTCACAGATCAGGGGTGAGGAGGCACTTGCTTACTAGTGACTTATGACCCGGGGTGTGAGGGGCCGGGCGCCTTCAGTGTCACAGATCAGGGGTGTGAGGGACGGGCACCCCTTCAGTGACATGACTTGGAGTGGGGCCAGGCACCCCTCCAGCACCACTGACCCAGGGGTGTGAGGCCAGGCACCCCTTCAGTGCCATGACCCGATGTGTGAGGGCTGGGCACCCCTTCAATGTCACGAATCAGGGGTGTGAGGGGGCCCAGGCACCCCTTCAGTGACATGACCCAGGGGTGTGAGGGCCGGGCACCATTTTCAGTGTCACCATGAATCAGGGGTGTGAGGCCGGGCACCCCCCTCAGCACCATGACCCGGGGTGTGAGGCCAGTCATCACTCCAGCACCATGGCCCGGGGTGTGAGGGCCGGGCAGCCTGGTGAGCCTTGGCCAGGTGTGAGGCCGGGCACCCTCCAGCACCATGGCCCGGGGTGTGAGGGCCGGGCACCCTTTCAGTGACATGACCCGGGTGTGAGGGCCCGGCACCCCTCCAGCACCATGGCCTGGAGTGTGAGGGCCGGGCACCCTTTCAGTGCCATGAATCGGGGTGTGAGGGCCGGGCACCACTTTAGGTACATGACCAGGGGTGTGAGGGCCGGGCAAAGCATCAGTGCCATGTCCAGGGGTGTGAATGCAGGGCACCTCATCAGTGCCATGACCCGGGGTGTGAGTGCCGAGCACCCATACAGTGCTTTGAACCAGGGTGTGAGGGTCGAGCACCCCTTTACAAGACCCGGGGTGTCAAGGCTGGGCACCCCTCCAGTACCATGACCCGGAGTGTGAAGGCCGGGCACCCCATAAGTGACATGAACCGGGGTTTTAGGGCCTGGCACCCCTTCAGTGACATGAAACGGGGTGTGGTGGCAGGGCACCCCTACAGTGTTATGAACCGGGGTGTGAGGGCCGGACACCATTTCACATGACCTGGAGTGTGAGGGCCGGGCACCAAATTAAGTGACATGAACCGGGGTTTTAGGGCCGGGCACCCCTTCAGTGACATGAAACGGGGTGTAGGGGCAGGGCACCCCTACAGTGTTATGAACCGGGGTGTAAGGGCCGGGCACCCTTTCACATGACCCCGGGTGTGAGGGCCAGGCACCACGTCAGTGACATGACCCGGGGTGTGAGGGCCAGGCACCCCTTCAGTGCCATGACCCGGGGTATGACGGCCGGGCACCCCTTCAGGGACATGACCAGGGTGTGAGGCCGTTACCCCTTTCAGTGACATGACCCGGGGTGTAGAGGCCAGGCACCCCTCCAGCACCATGACCCGGGGTATGAGGGCCGGGCACCCCTTCAGTGACATGAGTCGGAGTGTGAGGGCCGGGCACCCCTTCAGTTACATGAAACGGGGTGTAGGGGCAGGGCACCCCTCCAGCACCATGACCCGGGAAGGGTATGAGGGGCCGGGCACCCCTTTTAGTGCTATGACCCGAGGGTGTGGTCGGAGGCACCACTTTAGGTACATGACCAGGGGTGTGAGGGCCGGGCAAACCTTAAGTGCCATGGCCAGGGGTGTGAGGGCCGGGCACCTCATCAGTGCCATGACCCGGGGTGTGAGGGCCGGACACCACTTCAGTGACATGACCCCGGGTGTGAGGGCCGGGCACCTTTTTAGTGCTATGACCCGGGGTGTGAGGGCCGCGCACCACTTTAGGTACATGACCAGGGGTGTGAGGCCGGGCAAACCTTCAGTGCCATGGCCAGGGGTGTGAGGGCCGGGCACCTCATCAGTGCCGCATATGACCCGGTGTGAGGGCCGGGCACCACTTCAGTGATTGACATGACCAGGGGTGTTAGCGCGGGCTCTCATTTCAGTGCCTTGACCCGGGGTGTGAGGCCGGGCACCTTTGGGGACATGACTGGGGTGTGAGGGCCAGGCACCCCTTCAACACCATGACCCAGGGGTGTGAGGCCAGGCTCCCCCTTCAGTGCCATGACCCGGGTGTGAGGCCGGGCACCCTCCAGCACCATGACCCGGGGTATGAGGGCCGGGCACCCCTTTAGTGCTATGACCCGGGGTGTGAGGTGGGCACCACTTTAGGTGTGCCAGGGGTGTGGGGCCAGGCAAACCTTAAGTGCCATGGCCAGGAGTGTGAGACGGGCACCTCATCACTGCACCATGACCCGGGGTGTGGGGCCGGACACCACTTCAGTGACATGACCCCGGGTGTGAGGGCCAGGCCCTTTCAGATGCTATGACCCGGGGTGTGAGGGCGCGCCCAAACCACATGACCAGGGGGTGTGAGGCCGGAGCAAACCTTCCAGTGCCATGGCCCAGGGGGTGTGAGGCGGGCACCTCATCAGTGCCATGACCCGGGGTGTGAGGCCAGGCACCACTTCAGTGACATAACCCGGGGTGTGAGGGCCGGGCACCACTTCAGTGAGCACTTGACCCGGTGTGAGGCCAGGCACCTTGGGGACATGACCCGGGGTGAGGCCAGGCACCTTCAGCACCATGACCCGGGGTGTGAGGGCGGGCTCCCCTTCTCCAGTGCCATGACCCAGGTGTGAGGGCCGGGCACCCCTCCAGCACCATGGCCTGGGGTGTGGGCCAGGCACCCCTTTCCAGTGTCATGAAACAGGAGGTGTGGGGGAAGGCACCCCTTCAATTGTCACAGATCAGGGTGTGAGGACAGGGCACCCCTTCAGTGTCACGAATCGGGGTGTGAGGACAGGCACCCCTTCAGTGACATGACTTGGGGTATGAGGCCGGGCACCCTCAGCACCATGACCCGGGGTGTGAGGGCCAGGCACCCCTTTGGTGCCATATGTGACCCGATGTGTGAGGGCTGGGCACCCCTTCAGTGTCTGCAGATCGGGGTGTGAGGCCAGGCACCTTCAGTGACATGACCCAGGGGTGTGAGGGCCGGGCACCGTTTCAGTGCCATGAATCAGGGGTGTAAGGGGCCGGGCACCTCTTCCTTGACCCAGGGTGTGAGGCCAGGAATCCAATCCAGCACCATGGCCCGGGGTATGGGGAGCCAGGCAGCGTTTTCAGTGACATGACGGGTGTGAGGGCCGGCTGCCCCTCAGCACCATGGCCTGGGGTGTTGGGGCCAGGCACCCCGCACCAGTCAGCCCGGATGTGTCGGGGCCTGACACCCTCCAGCACCATGGCCTGGAGTGTGAGGGCCAGGCACCCTTTCAGTGCCATGAATCCAGGGGTGTGAGGGCCGGGCACCCTTTTCAGTGACATGACCCAGGTGCAGGGCCGGGCACCTTCAGTGTCTGAATCAGGGGGTGTGAGGGCCAGGCACCCGCTTAGTGACATGACCCAGGATGTGAGGCCAGGCACCCCTTCAGTGTCTGAATCAGGGGGTGTGAGGACGGGCACCCCTTCAGTGACATGACTTGGGGTGCGGGCCAGGCACCCCTCCAGCACCATGACCCAGGGTGTGAGGGCCAGGCACCCCTTCAGTGCCATGACCCAGGGTGTGAGGGCCAGGCACCCCTTCAGTGACACAGATCAGGTGTTGGGGCCAGGGCACCCATTTAGTGAACATGACCCAGGGGTGTGAGGGCCGGGCACCCCTTCAGTGTCTGAATCAGGGGTGTGAGGACGGGCACCCCTTCAGTGACGACACTTGGGGTATGAGGGCCGTGATGACCCGGGGTGTGACGGCGGGCTTTGTGCCCATGACGCGGGGTGTGAGGGCGCGCGCCAGTGTCATGAATCGGGGTGTGAGGGCCGGGCACCTTTCAGTGTCATGAAACAGGGTGTCGAGGGCCGGGCACTTCCTTTCAGTGCCAGATCAGGGGTGTGGGGCCGGGCCTCAGCTTGGCCAGGGGTGTGAGGGCCAGGAACATCAATCCTTTACCCATGGCCGGGGTGTGAGGCGGACTTGCCTTCAGTGAGCATAGCCGGGTGTGAGGGCGGGCACCTTCAGTGATGTGGCCGGGGGTGTGAAGGCTGGGCACCCTCAGCACCATGACCCGGGGTATGAGGGGCCGGGGCACCTTTAGTGCTATGACCCGGGTGTGAGGGCACCACTTGAGTACATGGCCAGGGGTGTGGGCCAGGCAGAACTAGTGTATGGCCAGGGTGTGAGGGGCCGGGCACCTCATCAGTTGCCATGACCAGGGGTGTGAGGCCGGGCACCCTTCAGTGACATGACCCAGGGTGTGAGTGCCAGGCACCTTATGACATGACCGGGGGTGTCATGGCGTGCTCAGTGGTGACCAGGGTGTGGGCCAGGCTGCTTGTGGTGTGACCCGGGGTGTGAGGCCAGGCACCTCAGCACCATGACCCAGGGTGTGAGGGCAGGCACCTCTTCAGTGCCATGACCCAGGTTGTGAGGGCCGTACCACTTCAGTGACATGACCCAGGGGTGTGAGGGCCGGGCACCCCTTGCACCATGACCCAGGGGTGTAGGGCCGGGCTCCTTCAGTGCCATTACCGGGGGTGTGAGGGCTGGGCACTGCCTCAGTGGCATTTGACCACGGGTGTGAGGACCAGGCACCCCGTTTAGTTCCATGAATAGGGGTGTGATGTCCAGG
>NW_024755895.1:0-5575 GCF_018991925.1 Homarus americanus
GGGAGTGTCAGAGTTATACTTGGGAGTGTGATTGGTGTACCTGGGAGTGTCAGAGGTGTATCTGGAAGTGTCAGAGGTGTACCTGGGAATATCAGAGGTGTACCTGGGAGTGTCAGGGGTTTACCTGGGAGTATAAGGGGTGTAACTGGGAGTGTCGGAGGTGTAACTGGGAGTGTCAGAGGTGTACCTGGGAGTGTCAGAGGCGTACCTGGAAGTGTCAGAGTAGTACCTGGGAGTGTCAGGGGTGTACCTGGGAGTGTCTGAGGTGTACCTGGTGTAGGTTATGTATATAAGCTACTGTGCCGAGTAGCAACCTTGTACATAAGCTACTGTGCCGAGTAGCATTCATATATATTATCACGTGGCAACACTGCACGTGTTATGTGGCAACATTGCCCCGAGGCTGCCATATGGCAAGGCGCCTCAGTCTGACTGCGTGAGCCGTGCTTGGCACATGCTGGTCACCGCTTGTATTTCTCTCATCCACAATAAACGAACACAGTGTTACTCAGTGTTTCCCTAGCCATCACTGCATTCTTCAGGGCACACTAGTAACCTTCATGGCGCAGTGTCTAGGATCTGTGGACTTACTAAGTGTGTGAACAACGCCGACAGTTACGTCTGCCGGTGATGCGCGTCGACTCAGTGTGTTGTGTTGTGTTGCGCTGTGTTTCGCCGCGATGTGCAGTGTTGCTCCGTCACAGTGCGTTTTAGTGACGGTGCCAGTGTCAGTGTCAGTGTATTAGTGTGTGTCTAGAGCTGAGTTGTGCATTGGCCTGTGTTTTTGCGGTACCCACGGAGCACGCAGGCGCACACCCTTCTCGTGCGACATCCGGTGGGACACTGGTCTTGCCTCTGCCTCCGCCGACCGCCGTCCACCACGCTCCGCTCTCTCAGACACACACACACACGCACGCACGCACTCACTCACTCACGGACAGAACAGTGGACCTGGACCATAAGCGTGATTTTTGTGCTGTTTATGTCTTATATATGTGGTTCGAGCTGTTGAGGCGCCACTTTATATATTAAACAGTGCAGTCCACGCACACACAAAGATGGGAGGTAAGAAGGGACAACGTCAAGATGGGAGACACGACTCCCCACCACCTTCTCCTCCACCCGGCGCAGACTCTCATCCTCCACCTCCTGTGACGGACATTGCCACAATTCTGAGGTGGATGGACGACCGGGACGAGCGGCGTAGAGAAATGGAATTTCAGAGGGAGGAGACACGAAGAGTGGAGGAAAAGTTGCGTTTTGAGGCACTATTGGCGACCCTGGCGCTAACCCACCCTCCCTCACTCGCAGGTAGCGCGCTTCAAGGCACCAATACACTCCCTCCTCCACCACACCAGCGTCCTCCAGCTCCCAAGGCATCTGTTCAACCCCCACCCGCCCTCTCACCAGACGTCACGTTTCAGCATTTTCGTGAGTGGAGGCGGCGTTGGACAGATTACTCCACGATGGTGGACCTTGACAGCATGCCTCCAAACAAACAGCTCATCCAACTGCGGATGTGTTTGTCGCTGGAGACCCAGAGAGTTTTGGAGCACACGTTGCACGTGCCTCCCGACTCTACCTCTTCAGTGACGGATGTGCTCGACCTTTTACAGGAGCACGTTAAGGGTCGGAACAACGAGGCTTTGCGTCGCCGTGCCTTTACCAGCTGCAAGCAGGCGGAGAACGAATCCTTTGACGACTTTTTTGTACGTTTGAAGAGTTTGTCAGAGGAGATCGACGTCTGCAAGGCGCACAGCCGGGAATGTGAGGAAGCCTGGATCAAGCACGGGATCTTGACAGGTGTCAGGCACGAAGAGTTGATGCAGCGACTCATCCCCCTGGACGCTTCCTCCACACTCCAGGTGGTAGTGACTGAATGTCGGTCATACGAGGCCACCAAGTCCGCCACCTCTGCCTTATGGGCCCCACCTGCTGTGAGAGCTATCTCACAATACAAGAAGGATAAGAAGGCGGCCAACAACGCGAAGGCTGCCACACGTTCTTCCACGCCTCCGCCTAGTGCTTCCTGTGGCAGCTGTGGAAAGCAGCACAGCCCCAAGACTTGCCCGGCCGCCGACGCACTGTGTCGTGGATGTGACCGTAAGGGCCACTGGTCTAACACAGACAGGTGCCCTGCACGAGGCCACAAGTGTCAGGCCTGCGGTCGCTATGGACACTACGACAAGTGCTGCCGCCAACCCAAGCCCAAAAGCCCGAGACGAGGAGGAAAGCAGCGCACTTCCCTCGGGGTGGTTCGCACACAGCCCCCTCCAGATGGCCCACGCAGCCCCAAGCAGCAGCGGAGTCACATCAGGAGGGTGGAATCGACCACACGCCCCAGGGCTACCCCTTCCCCTACTATCCGCGTCGCCGTCACACACGGTGATGTGTCGGGTCACATCGAGGTGATACCGGACACCGGCGCCGATACTACGGTGATTGGGTTGAAGCACCTCCAGAAACTGGGCCTCACCAAACGCGGCCTGGGACCACCGCCGCAGCTGCAGTACTACAATGCGGACGGTTCCCAGATGCTGGACGCTGTGGGCTCCTTTCAGGCAGAGATCACCTACGGCGACAGGTCGTGTCACGGATGGATCGACGTGCGGCCTACTCTCGCTACACCCTTGTTGTCGTGGGAGCACTGCAAGGAGTTAGGCGTGGTGCCCAGAGACTTTCCCGAGCAGATCCCAGCTGCTCGTTACACCGCCAGCAGGGTGCGTGAGTCGACGAGCGACGCGCCTGGCGCTGCCACACGGAGCTGCCCAGAACCCGCGTCCACTCCCACCCACACAGGACGCTCCCCTGCCCAGATCCTGTATGGTCACCCTCTCCGCTCTTGCGTTCCTACATACGCCAAGGCCTTTGCGAAGGACTGGCAGACCAAAGCCGAGAGCTGCTACCGCCGCACCGCTACACGTGCCCAGGACGCCAAGGCTCGGTATGACGACCGTGCCCGCCCTCTTTAGGCGCTGGAGATTGGTGCCCTTGCCCGCGTCCAGGACCCGACGACGACACGTTGGGACAAGGTGGGTATAGTGATGGGCGTCGGCCGGTCGCGGGACTACAAGGTCAGGATGCCGAGCGGCCGTGTCTGGTGGAGGAACCGCCGCTTCCTCCGGCCAGTCCCACCCCCTGCTGCTGGCCCCCTGACCGAAGACGAGTCACCTACACCTCACGAGGATCCGCCCCACAGTGCACCTCGACGCTCGGAGCGACTTAGGACTAAGAAGTCCGCTCAAGACAAAGACTATGAGCGTGAGGGGGGAGGGAGATGTAGGTTATGTATATAAGCTACTGTGCCGAGTAGCAACCTTGTACATAAGCTACTGTGCCGAGTAGCATTCATATATATTATCACGTGGCAACACTGCACGTGTTATGTGGCAACATTGCCCCGAGGCTGCCATATGGCAAGGCGCCTCAGTCTGACTGCGTGAGCCGTGCTTGGCACATGCTGGTCACCGCTTGTATTTCTCTCATCCACAATAAACGAACTCAGTGTTACTCAGTGTTTCCCTAGCCATCACTGCATTCTTCAGGGCACACTAGTAACCTTCACCTGGGAGTGTCAGAGGTTAACCAGGGAGTGTCAGAGGTGTACCTGGGAGTATCAGAGGTGTACCAGGGAGTGTCAGAGGTGAACCAGGGAGTGTCAGAGGTGAACCAGGGAGTGTCTGAGGTATACCTGGGAGTATCGGAGGTGTACCTGGGAGTATCGGAGGTGTACCTGGGAGTGTCAGAGGTGTACCTGGTAGTATCATTGGTGTATCTGGGAGTGTCAGAGGTGTATTAGGAAGTGTCAAGGTGTACCTGGGAGTATCAGAGGTGTACCTGGGAGTGTCAAAGGTGTACCAGGGAGTGTCAGAGGAGTACCTGGGAGTATCGGAGGTGTACCTGGGAGTATCGGAGGTGTACCTGGGAGTGTCAGAGGTGTACCTGGGAGTGTCAAATGTGTACCAGGGAGTGTCAGAGGTGAACCAGGGAATGGGTGGAATACCTGGGAGTGTCAGAGGTGTACCTGGGAGTGTGCCTGGGGAGTGGGGGGTGTGCCTGGGGTGTCCTGGGGTGTCAGAGGTGTACCTGTTAGTATCATAGGTGTACCTGGGAGTGTCAGAGGTGTATCTGGAAGTGTCAGAGGTGAACCAGGGAGTGTCTGAGGTTTACCTGGGAGTATCGGAGGTGTACCTGGAAGTGTCAGAGTTGTACCTGGGAGTGTCATTGGTGTACCTGGGAGTGTCATTTGTGTACCTGAGAGTGTCAGAGGTGTACCAGGGAGTGTCAGTGGTGTACCTGGGATTTGTGTCCTGAGAGTGTCAGAGTGTACCAGGGTGTCAGTGGTGTACCTGGGAGTGTCATTGTGTGTACCTGGGAGTGTCAGAGGTGTACCTGGAAGTGTCAGGGGTGTACCTGGAAGTGTCAGGGGTGTACCTGGAGTGTCATAGGTGTATCTGGCAGTGTCAGCGGTGTAACTGGGAGTTTCAGAGGTGTGCCTGGGAGTGTCAGAGGTGCACTTGGGAGTGTCACAGGTGCACCTGGGAGTTATAGAGGTGTAACTGGGAGTGTCTGAGCTGTACCTGGGAGTGTCAGAGTTGTACTTGGGAGTGTGATTGGTGTACATGGGAGTGTCAGAGGTGTATCTGGAAGTGTCAGAGGTGTACCTGGGAGTATCAGAGGTGTACCTGGGAGTGTCAGGAGTGTACCTGGGAGTGTCAGGGGTGTAACTGGGAGTGTCGGAGGTGTAACTGGGAGTGTCAGAGGTGTACCTGGGAGTGTCAGAGGTGTACCTGGGCGTATCAGAGGTGTACCTGGGAGTGTCAGAGGTGTACCTGGGAGTGTCAGAGGTGTGCCTGGGAGTGTCAGAGGTGTACCTGGTAGTGTCAGTGGTGTACCTGGGAGTGTCAGAGTTGTCCTTGGGAGTGTGATTGGTGTACCTGGGAGTGTCAGAGGTGTATCTGGAAGAGTCAGAGGTGTACCTGGAAGTCTCAGGGGTGTACCTGGAAGTGTCAAGGGTGTACCTGGAAGTTTCAGAAGTGTACCTGGGAGTGCCTGAGGTGTACCTGGGATTGTCAGAGGTGTACCTCGGAGTGTCAGGGGTGTAACTGGTGTCAGGAGTAGTACCTGGGAGTGTCAGGGGTGTGCCTGGGGTGTCTGAGGTGTACCTAGGAGTGTCAGAGGTGAAACAGGGAGTGTCAGAGGAGTACCTGGGAGTGTCAGAGGTGTACCTGGGAGTATCAGAGGTGTACCTCGGAGTAACGGAGGTGTACCTGGGAGTGTCAGAGGTGTACCTGGGAGTATCAGAGGTGTACCTGGGAGTGTCAGAGGTGTACCTGGGAGTGTCAGAGGTGTATCTGGTAGTATCATTGGTGTATCTGGGAGTGTCAGAGGTGTATTAGGAAGTGTCAGAGGTGTACCTAGGAGTATCAGAGGTGTTCCTGGGAGTGTCAAAGGTGTACCAGGGAGTGTCAGAGGAGTACCTGGGAGTATCGGAGGTATACCTGGGAGTATCGGAGGTGTACCTGGGAGTGTCAAATGTGTACCAGGGAGTGTCAGAGGTGAACCAGGGAATGTG
>NW_024755896.1:0-24386 GCF_018991925.1 Homarus americanus
CACACCATTTGAGGAGTGAGGCAGCTTTGCAACACTTGAGGAGTGAGGCAGCCTCACAATACTTGAAGAGTGAGGCAGCCTCACAATACTTGAGGAGTGAGGCATCTTCACAACATTTGGGGAGTGAGGCAGCCTCACAATACTTGAGTGAAACAGCCTCACAACACTTGAGGAGTGAGATAGCCTCACAACACTTGAGGAGTGAGGCAGCTTTACAACACTTGATGAGTGAGGCAGCCTTACAATACATAAGTAATGAGGAAGTCTTACAATACTTGATGAGTGAGGCAGCCACACAATACTTGAGGAGTGAAGCAGCCACACAATACTTGAGGAGTGAGGCAGCCTCACAACACTTGAGAAGTCAGGCAGCCTCACGACACTTGAGTGAGGCAGCCTCACAACACTTGAGGAGTGAGACAGCCTTGCAATACTTAAGGAGTGAGGCAGCCTCACAATACATGAGGAGTGAGACAGCCTTATAACACTTGAGAAGTGAGGCAGCCTCACGACACTTGAGTGAGGCAGCTTCACAACATTTGAGGAGTGAGGCAGCTTTACAAAACTTGAGGAGTGAGGCAGCCTCACAGTACTTGAGGAGTGAGGCAGCCTCACAACATTTGAGGAGTGAGGCAGCCTCACACCACTTGAGGAGTGAGGCAGCCTCACAACACTTGAGGAGTGAGGCAGCCTCACAACACTTGAGGAGTGAGACAGCCTCAGAGCACCTGAAAAGTGAGACAGCCTCACAACACTTGAGGAGTGAGGCAGCCTTACAATACTTAAGGAGTGAGGCAGCCTCACAATACTTGAGGAGTGAGACAGCCTCACAGCACCTGAGGAGTGAGACAGCCTCACATCCCTTGAGGAGTGAGGCAGCCTCACAATACTTAAGGAGTGAGGCAGTCTTACAATACTTGAGGGGTGAGACAGCCTAACGATACTTGAGGAGTGAGACAGCCTCACAACACCTTAGGAGAGAAGCAACCTTACAACACTTGAGGAGTGAGGCAGGCTCACAACATTTGAGGAGTGAGGCAGCCTCACAACACTTGAGGAGTGCAACAGCCTCAGAATACTTGAAGCGTGAGGCAGCCTCACAACATTTGAGGAGCGAGGCAGCCTCACACCACTTGAGGAGTGAGGCAGCCTCACGACACTTGAGTGAGGCAGCTTCACGACACTTGAGTGAGGCAGCCTCACGACACTTGAGTGAGGCAGCTTCACGACACTTGAGTGAGGCAGCCTCACAATACTTGAGGAGTGAGGCAGCCTCACAGTACTTGAGGAGTGAGGCAGCCTCACAACATTTGAGGAGTGAGGCAGCCTCACAACACTTGAGTGAGGCAGCCTCACAACACTTGAGGAGTGTGGCAGCCTCACAACACTTGAGTGAGGCAGCCTTACAACACTTGAGGAATGAGGCAGCCGTACAACACTTGAGGAGTGAGGCAGCCTCACAACATTTGAGGAGTGAGGCAGCCTCACAACACTTGAGGAGTGCGACAGCCTCAGAATACTTGAAGCGTGAGGCAGCCTCACAATACTGAAAGAGTGAGGCAGTCTTAAATAATTGAGGAGTGAAGCAGCCTCACAACACTTGAGGAGTGAGGCAGCCTCACAATACTTGAGTGAGGCAGCTTTACAATACTTGAGGAGTGAGGCAGCCATACAATACTTGAGGAGTGAGGCAGCCTCACAACATTTGAGGAGTGAGGCAGCCTCACTCCACTTGAGGAGTGAGGCAGCCTCACAACACTTGAGGAGTGAGGCAGCCTCACAACAATTGAGAGAGGTAGCCTTACAACACATGAGGAGTGAGGCAGTCTTACAACACTTAAAGGAGTGAGGCAGCCTCACAACATTTAAGGAGTGAGGCAGCCTCACAACATTTGAGGAGTGAGGCAGCCTACTAACACTTGAATAGTGAAACAGCCTCACAACACTTGAGGAGTGAGGCAGCCTCACAACACTTGAGGAGTTAGGCAGCCTCACAACAATTGAGAGAGGCAGCCTTTCAACACATGAGGAGTGAAACAGCCTCACAACACTTGAGGAGTGAGACAGCCTCACAACACTTGAGGAGTGAGGCAGCCTTACAACACTTGAGGGGTGAGGCAGCCTTGCAATACTTGAGGAGTGAGGCAGCCCTTACAATACTTAAGGAGTGAGGCAGCCTCACAATAGTTGAGGAGTGAGACAGCCTCACAGCACCTGAGGAGTGAGACAGCCTCACAACCCTTGAGGAGTGAGGCAGCCTCACAATACTTAAGGAGTGAGGCAGCCTTACAATACTTGAGGGGTGAGACAGCCTAACGATACTTGAGGAGTGAGACAGCCTCACAACACCTTAGGAGTGAGGCAACCTCACAGTACTTAAGTAGTGAGGCAGCCACACACCATTTGAGGAGTGAGGCAGCCTCACAACACTTGAGGAGTGAGACATCCTCACAATACTTGAAGAGTGAGGCAGCCTCACAATACTTGAGGAGTGAGGCAGCTTCACAACATTTGTGGATTGAGGCAGCCTCACAACACTTGAGGAGTGAAACAACCTCACAACACTTGAGGAGTGAGACAGCCTCACAACACTTGAGGAGTGAGGCAGCCTCACAAGACTTGAGGAGTGAGGCAGCCTCACAACACTCGAGTAGTGAGGCAGCCTTACAACACTTGAGTGAGGCAGCCTTACAACACTTGAGGAGTGAGGCAGCCTTACAACAACTTGAGGAGTGATGCAGCCTCACAACATTTGAGGAGTGAGGCAGCGTCACAACACTTGAGGAGTGCGACAGCCTCAGAATACATGAAGCGTGAGGCAGCCTGACAATACTTAAGGAGTGAGGCAGTCTTACAATACTTGAGGAGTGAAGCAGCCTCACAATACTTGAGTCGTGAGGCAGTTTTACAATACTTGAGGAGTGAGGCAGCCATACAATACTTGAGGAGTGAGGCAGCCTCACAACATTTGAGGAGTGAGGCAGCCTCATACCACTTGAGGAGTGAGGCAGCCTCACAACACTTGAGGAGTGAGGCAGCCTCACAACACTTGAGGAGTGAGACAGCCTCACAGCACCTGAAGAGTGAGACAGCCTCACAACACATGAGGAGTGAGGCAGCCTTACAACACTTGAGGAGTGAGGCAGCCTCACAACATTTAAGGAGTGAGGCAGCCTCACAACATTTGAGGAGTGAGGCAGCCTAATAACATTTAAAGAGTGAAACAGCCTCACAACACTTGAGGAGTGAGGCAGCCCTTACAATACTTAAGGAGTGAGGCAGCCTCACAACACTTGAGTGAGGCAGCTTTACAACACTTGAAGAGTGAGGCAGCCTTACAACACTTGAGGAGTGAGGCAGCCTCACAACATTTGAGGAGTGAGGCAGCCTCACAGCACCTGAGGAGTGAGGCAGCCTCACAACACTTGAGTGAGGCAGCCTCACAACACTTGAGGAGTGAGGCAGCCTCTCAACAATTGAGAGTGGCAGCCTTACAACACATTAGGAGTGAAACAGCCTCACAACACTTGAGGAGTGAGACAGCTTTACAATACTTAAGGAGTGAGGCAGTCTCACAACACTTGAGGAGTGAGACAGCCTCACAGGACCTGAAGAGTGAGACAGCCTCACAACACTTGAGAAGTGAGGCAGCCTTACAATACTTAAGGAGTGAGGCAGTCCTACAATACTTGAGGGGTGAGACAGCCACACGATAGTTGAGGAGTGAGACAGCCTCACAACACCTGAGGAGTGAGGCAGCCTCACAATACTTGAGGAGTGAGGCAGCCACACACCATTTGAGGAGTGTGGCAGCCTTGCAACACTTGAGGAGTGAGGCAGCCTCACAATAATTGAAGAGTGAGGCAGCCTCACAATACTTGAGGAGTGAGGCAGCTTCACAACATTTGTGGAGTGAGGCAGCCTCACAACATTTGAGGAGTGAGGCAGCCTCACAACACTTGAGGATTGAGACAGCCTCACAATACTTGCGGAGTGAGGCAGCCTCACAACACTTGAGGAGTGAGGCAGGCTCACACCACTTGAGGAGTGAGGCAGCCTCACAACACTTGAGGAGTGAGGCAGCCTCTCAACACTTGAGTGAGGCAGCCTTACAACACTTGAGGAGTGAGGCAGCCTTACAACACTTGAGGAGTGAGGCAACCTCACAACATTTGAGGAGTGAGGCAGCCTCACACCACTTGAGGAGTGACACAGCCTCAGAATACTTAAAGCGTGAGGCAGCCTCACAATACTTAAGGAGTGAGGCAGTCTTACAATACTTGAGGAGTGAAGCAGCCTCACAATACTTGAGGAGTGAGGCAGCCTCACAATACTTGAGGAGTGAGGAAGCTTTGCAATAGTTGAGGAGTGAGGCAGCCATACAATACTTGAGGAGTGAGGCAGCCTCACAACATTTGAGGAGTGAGGCAGCCTAACAACAATTGAGAGAGGCAGCCTTACAACACATGAGGAGTGAGGGAGCGTTACAACACTTGAGGAGTGAGGCAGCCTCACAACATTTGAGGAGTGAGGCAGCCTCACAACATTTGAGGAGTGAGGCACCCTCACAACACTTGAGGAGTGAGGCAGCCTCAAAACACTTGAGGAGTGAGGCAGCCTAACAACAATTAAGAGAGGCAGCTTTACAACACATGAGGAGTGAGGCAGCCTTCCAACACTTGAGGAGTGAGGCAGTCTCATAACATGTAAGGAGTGAGGCAGCCTCACAACATTTGAGGAGTGAGGCATCCTAATAACACTTGAAGAGTGAAACAGCCTCACAACACTTGAGGAGTGAGACAGCCTCACAACACTTGAGGTGTGAGGCAGCCTTACAACACTTGAGGAGTGAGGCAGCCCTTATAATACTTAAGGAGTGATGCAGCCTCACAATACTTAAGGAGTGAGACAGCCTCACAGCACCTGAGGAGTGAGACAGCCTCACAACACTTGAGGAGTGAGGCAGCCTTACAATATTTGAGGGATGAGCAGCCTCAAGATACTTGAGGAGTGAGACAGCCTCAGAACACCTGAGGAGTGAGGCAGCCTCACAATACTTGAGGAGTGAGGCAGCTGCACACCATTTGAGGAGTGAGGCAGCCTTGCAACACTTGAGGAGTGAGGCTGCCTCACAATACTTGAGGAGTGCGGCAGCCTCACAATACTTGAGGAGTGAGGCAGCTTCACAACATTTGTGGAGTGAGGCAGCCTCACAACACTTGAGGAGTGAGGCAGCCTCACAATACTTGAGGAGTGAGGCAGCTTTACAATAGGTGAGGATTGAGGCAGCCATACAATACTTGAGGAGTGAGGCAGCCTCACAACATTTGAGGAGTGAGGCAGCCTCACACCGCTTGAGGAGTGAGGCAGCCTCACAACACTTGAGGAGTGAGGCAGCCTCACAACACTTGGGAGTGAGGCAGCCTAATTACAATTGAGAGAGGCAGCCTTACAACACATGAGGAGTGAGGGAGCCTTACAACACTTGAGGAGTGAGGCAGCCTCACAACATTTAATGAGTGAGGCAGCCTCAACACATTTGAGGAGTGAGGCAGCCTACTAACACTTGAATAGTGAAACAGCCTCACAACACTTGAGGAGTGAGACAGCCTCACAACACTTGAGGAGTGAGGCAGCCTTGCAATACTTGAGGAATGAGGCAGCCCTTACAATACTTAAGGAGTGAGGCAGCCTCACAATACTTGAGGAGTGAGGCAGCCTCACAGCACCTGAGGAGTGAGACAGCCTCACAACACTTGAGGAGTGAGGCAGCCTCACAGCACCTGAGGAGTGAGACAGCCTCACAACACTTGAGGAGTGAGGCAGCCCTTACAATACTTAAGGAGTGAGGCAGCCTCACAATACTTGAGGAGTGAGGCAGCCTCACGATACTTGAGGAGTGAGACAGCCTCACAACACCTGAGGAGTGAGGCAGCCTCACAATACTTGAGGAGTGAGGCAGCCACACACCATTTGAGGAGTGAGGCAGCTTTGCAACACTTGAGGAGTGAGGCAGCCTCACAATACTTGAAGAGTGAGGCAGCCTCACAATACTTGAGGAGTGAGGCATCTTCACAACATTTGTGGAGTGAGGCAGCCTCACAATACTTGAGTGAAACAGCCTCACAACACTTGAGGAGTGAGATAGCCTCACAACACTTGAGGAGTGAGGCAGCTTTACAACACTTGATGAGTGAGGCAGCCTTACAATACATAAGTAATGAGGTAGTCTTACAATACTTGATGAGTGAGGCAGCCACACAAAACTTGAGGAGTGAAGCAGCCACACAATACTTGAGGAGTGAGGCAGCCTCACAACACTTGAGAAGTCAGGCAGCCTCACGACACTTGAGTGAGGCAGCCTCACAACACTTGAGGAGCGAGGCAGCCTTGTAATACTTAAGGAGTGAGGCAGCCTCACAATACTTGAGGAGTGAGACAGTCTTATAACACTTGAGAAGTGAGGCAGCCTCACGACACTTGAGTGAGGCAGCTTCACGACACTTGAGGAGTGAGGCAGCTTTACAAAACTTGAGGAGTGAGGCAGCCTCACAGTACTTGAAGAGTGAGGCAGCCTCACAACATTTGAGGAGTGAGGCAGCCTCACACCACTTGAGGAGTGAGGCAGCCTCACAACACTTGAGGAGTGAGGCAGCCTCACAATACTTGAGGAGTGAGACAGCCTCACAGCACCTGAGGAGTGAGACAGCCTCACAACACTTGAGGAGTGAGGCAGCCTTACAATACTTAAGGAGTGAGGCAGCCTCACAATACTTGAGGAGTGAGACAGCCTCACAGCACCTGAGGAGTGAGACAGCCTCACATCCCTTGAGGAGTGAGGCAGCCTCACAATACTTAAGGAGTGAGGCAGTCTTACAATACTTGAGGGGCGAGACAGCCTAACGATACTTGAGGAGTGAGACAGCCTCACAACACCTTAGGAGTGAGGCAGCCTTACAACACTTGAGGAGTGAGGCAGGCTCACAACATTTGAGAAGTGAGGCAGCCTCAAAACACTTGAGGAGTGCAACAGCCTCAGAATACTTGAAGCGTGAGGAAGCCTCACAACATATGAGGAGCGAGGCAGCCTCACACCACTTGAGGAGTGAGGCAGCCTCACGACACTTGAGTGAGGCAGCTTCACGACACTTGAGTGAGGCAGCCTCACGACACTTGAGTGAGGCAGCTTCACGACACTTGAGTGAGGCAGCCTCACAATACTTGAGGAGTGAGGCAGCCTCACAGTACTTGAGGAGTGAGGCAGCCTCACAACATTTGAGGAGTGAGGCAGCCTCACAACACTTGAGTGAGGCAGCCTCACAATACTTGAGGAGTGTGGCAGCCTCACAACACTTGAGTGAGGCAGCCTTACAACACTTGAGGAGTGAGGCAGCCGTACAACACTTCAGGAGTGAGGCAGCCTCACAACATTTGAGGAGTGAGGCAGCCTCACAACACTTGAGGAGTGCGACAGCCTCAGAATACTTGAAGCGTGAGGCAGCCTCACAATACTGAAGGAGTGAGGCAGCCCTTACAATACTTAAGGAGTGAGGCAGCCTCACAACACTTGAGTGAGGCAGCCTTACAACACTTGAAGAGTGAGGCAGCCTTACAACACTTGAGGAGTGAGGCAGCCTCACAACATTTGAGGAGTGAGGCAGCCTCACAGCACCTGAGGAGTGAGGCAGCCTCACAACACTTGAGTGAGGCAGCCTCACAACACTTGAGGAGTGAGGCAGCCTCTCAACAATTGAGAGTGGCAGCCTTACAACACATTAGGAGTGAAACAGCCTCACAACACTTGAGGAGTGAGACAGCTTTACAATACTTAAGGAGTGAGGCAGTCTCACAACACTTGAGGAGTGAGACAGCCTCACAGGACCTGAAGAGTGAGACAGCCTCACAACACTTGAGAAGTGAGGCAGCCTTACAATACTTAAGGAGTGAGGCAGTCCTACAATACTTGAGGGGTGAGACAGCCACACGATAGTTGAGGAGTGAGACAGCCTCACAACACCTGAGGAGTGAGGCAGCCTCACAATACTTGAGGAGTGAGGCAGCCACACACCATTTGAGGAGTGTGGCAGCCTTGCAACACTTGAGGAGTGAGGCAGCCTCACAATAATTGAAGAGTGAGGCAGCCTCACAATACTTGAGGAGTGAGGCAGCTTCACAACATTTGTGGAGTGAGGCAGCCTCACAACATTTGAGGAGTGAGGCAGCCTCACAACACTTGAGGATTGAGACAGCCTCACAATACTTGCGGAGTGAGGCAGCCTCACAACACTTGAGGAGTGAGGCAGGCTCACACCACTTGAGGAGTGAGGCAGCCTCACAACACTTGAGGAGTGAGGCAGCCTCTCAACACTTGAGTGAGGCAGCCTTACAACACTTGAGGAGTGAGGCAGCCTTACAACACTTGAGGAGTGAGGCAACCTCACAACATTTGAGGAGTGAGGCAGCCTCACACCACTTGAGGAGTGAGACAGCCTCAGAATACTTAAAGCGTGAGGCAGCCTCACAATACTTAAGGAGTGAGGCAGTCTTACAATACTTGAGGAGTGAAGCAGCCTCACAATACTTGAGGAGTGAGGCAGCCTCACAATACTTGAGGAGTGAGGAAGCTTTGCAATAGTTGAGGAGTGAGGCAGCCATACAATACTTGAGGAGTGAGGCAGCCTCACAACATTTGAGGAGTGAGGCAGCCTAACAACAATTGAGAGAGGCAGCCTTACAACACATGAGGAGTGAGGGAGCGTTACAACACTTGAGGAGTGAGGCAGCCTCACAACATTTGAGGAGTGAGGCAGCCTCACAACATTTGAGGAGTGAGGCACCCTCACAACACTTGAGGAGTGAGGCAGCCTCAAAACACTTGAGGAGTGAGGCAGCCTAACAACAATTAAGAGAGGCAGCTTTACAACACATGAGGAGTGAGGCAGCCTTCCAACACTTGAGGAGTGAGGCAGTCTCATAACATGTAAGGAGTGAGGCAGCCTCACAACATTTGAGGAGTGAGGCATCCTAATAACACTTGAAGAGTGAAACAGCCTCACAACACTTGAGGAGTGAGACAGCCTCACTACACTTGAGGAGTGAGGCAGCCTTACAACACTTGAGGAGTGAGGCAGCCCTTACAATACTTAAGGAGTGACGCAGCCTCACAATACTTAAGGAGTGAGACAGCCTCACAGCACCTGAGGAGTGAGACAGCCTCACAACACTTGAGGAGTGAGGCAGCCTTACAATACTTGAGGGATGAGCAGCCTCACGATACTTGAGGAGTGAGGCAGCCTCACAACACCTGAGGAGTGAGGCAGCCTCGCAATACTTGAGGAGTGAGGCAGCTGCACACCATTTGAGGAGTGAGGCAGCCTTGCAACACTTGAGGAGTGAGGTTGCCTCACAATACTTGAGGAGTGAGACAGCCTCACAATACTTGAGGAGTGAGGCAGCTTCACAACATTTGTGGATTGAGGCAGCCTCACAACACTTGAGGAGTGAGGCAGCCTCACAATACTTGAGGAGTGAGGCAGCTTTACAATAGTTGAGGATTGAGGCAGCCATACAATACTTGAGGAGTGAGGCAGCCTCACAACATTTGAGGAGTGAGGCAGCCTCACACCGCTTGAGGAGTGAGGCAGCATCACAACACTTGAGGAGTGAGGCAGCCTCACAACACTTGGGGAGTGAGGCAGCCTAACAACAATTGAGAGAGGCAGCCTTACAACACATGAGGAGTGAGGCAGCCTTAAAACACTTATGGAGTGAGGCAGCCTCACAACATTTAAGGAGTGAGGCAGCCTCACAACATTTGAGGAGTGAAGCAGCCTACTAACACTTGAATAGTGAAACAGCCTCACAACACTTGAGGAGTGAGACAGCCTCACAACACTTGAAGAGTGAGGCAGCCTTACAATACTTGAGGAGTGAGGCAGCCCTTACAATACTTAAGGAGTGAGGCAGCCTCACAACATTTAAGGAGTGAGGCAGCCTCAAAACATTTGAGGAGTGAGGCAGCCCTTACAATACTTAAGGAGTGAGGCAGCCTCACAATACTTGAGGAGTGAGGCAGCCTCACAGCACCTGAGGAGTGAGACAGCCTCACAACACTTGAGGAGGAGGCAGCCTCACAGCACCTGAGGTGCAGACAGCCCCTCACAACACTTGAGGGAGGAGGCAGCCTTTTACAACACTTGGAGAGGAGGCAGCCCTTACACACTCTAAGGAGGGAGGCAAAACACAATACTTGAGGAGTGAGGCAGTCTTACAATACTTGAGGAGTGAGACAGCCTCACACCATTTGAGGAGTGAGGCAGCCTCACACCATTTGAGGAGTGAGGCAGCCTCACAACACTTGAGGAGTGAGGCAGCCTCAAAGCACCTGAGGAGTGAGACAGCCTCACAACACTTGAGGAGTGAGGCAGCCTTACAATACTTGAGGAGTGAGGCAGCCCTTACAATACTTAAGGAGTGAAGCAGCCTCACAATACTTGAGGAGTGAGGCACCCTCACAATGCTTGAGGAGTGAGGCAGCTTTGCAATAGTTGAGGAGTGAGGCAGCCATACAATACTTGAGGAGTGAGACAGCCTCACAACATTTGACGAGTGAGGCAGCCTCACACCATTTGAGGAGTGAGGCAGCCTCACAACACTTGAGGAGTGAGGCAGCCTCACAACACTTGAGGAGTGAGGCAGCCTAACAACAATTGAGAGAGGCAGCCTTACAATACTTGAGGGATGAGCAGCCTCACGATACTTGAGGAGTGAGACAGCCTCACAACACCTGAGGAGTGAGGCAGCCTCACAATACTTGAGGAGTGAGGCAGCTGCACACCATTTGAATAGTGAGGCAGCCTTGCAACACTTGAGGAGTGAGGCTGCCTCACAATACTTGAGGAGTGAGACAGCCTCACAATACTTGAGGAGTGAGGCAGCTTCACAACATTTGTGGAGTGAGGCAGCCTCACAACACTTGAGGAGTGAGGCAGCCTCACAATACTTGAGGAGTGAGGCAGCTTTACAATAGTTGAGGATTGAGGCAGCCATACAATACTTGAGGAGTGAGGCAGCCTCACAACATTTGAGGAGTGAGGCAGCCTTACACCACTTGAGGAGGGAGGCAGCCTCACAACACTTGGGGAGTGAGGCAGCCTAACAACAATTGAGAGAGGCAGCCTTACAAACACATGAGGAGTGAGGCAGCCTTATAACACTTGAGGAGTGAGGCAGCCTCACAACATTTAAGGAGTGAGGCAGCCTCACAACATTTGAGGAGTGAGGCAGCCTACTAACACTTGAATAGTGAAACAGCCTCACAACACTTGAGGAGTGAGACAGCCTCACAACACTTGAGGAGAGAGGCAGCCTTACAACACTTGAGGAGTGAGGCAGCCCTTACAATACTTAAGGAGTGAGGCAGCCTCACAATACTTGAGGAGTGAGGCAGCCTCACAGCACCTGAGGAGTAAGACAGCCTGACAACACTTGAGGAGTGAGGCAGCCCTTACAATACTTAAGGAGTGAGGCAGCCTCACAATAATTGAGGAGTGAGGCAGCCTCACAACAGCTGAGAAGTGAGGCAGCCTCACGACACTTGAGTGAGGCAGCCTCACAACACTTGAGGAGTGAGGCAGCCTTGCAATACTTAAGGAGTGAGGCAGCCTCACAATTCTTGAGGAGTGAGACAGCCTTATAACACTTGAGAAGTGAGGCAGCCTCACGACACTTGAGTGAGGCAGCTTCACGACACTTGAGTGAGGCAGCCTCACATTATTTCAGGCGTGAGGCAGCCTTGCAATACTTGAGTGAGGCAGCCTCACAATACTTGAGAAGTGAGGCAGCCTCACACTACTTGAGAAGTGAGGCAGCCTCACAACACTTGAGGAGTGAGGCACCCACACAACACTTGAGGAGTGAGACAGCCTTTCAAAACTTGAGGAGTGAGGCAGCCTCACAACACTTGAGGAGTGAGGCAGCCTCACAACACTTGAGGAGTGCGATAGCCTCAGAATACTTGAAGAGTGAGGCAGACTCACAAAACTTGAAGAGTGAGGTAGCCTTACAATACTTGAGTGAGGCAGCCTCACAATACTTGAAGAGTGAGGCAGCCTCACAACACTTAAGGAGTGAGGAAGCCTTATAATACTTGAGGAGTGAGGCAGCCTCACAATACTTGAGGAGTGAGGCAGGCTCACAATACTTGAGGAGTGAGGCAGCTTTACAATACTTGAGGAGTGAGGCAGCCTCACAGTACTTGAGGAGTGAGGCAGCCTCATAACATTTGAGGAGTGAGGCAGCCTCACAAAACTTGAGGAGTGAGGCAGGTTCACAACACTTGAGGAGTGAGGCAGCCTCACAACACTTGAGGAGTGAGGCAGCCTCACAACACTTGAGGAGCGAGGCAGCCTTACAACACTTGAGGAGTGAGTCAGCCTTACAACACTTGAGGAGTGAGGCAGGCTCACAACATTTGAGGAGTGAGGCAGCCTCACAACACTTGAGGAGTGCAACAGCCTCAGAATACTTGAAGCGTGAGGCAGCCTCACAATACTTAAGGAGTGAGGCAGTCTTATAATACTTGAGGAGTGAAGCAGCTTCACAATAATTGAGGAGTGAGGCAGCCTCACAACACTTGAGGAGTGAGGTAGACTTACAATACTTAAGGAGTGACGCGGTTTTACAATACTTGAGGGGTGAGACAGCCTCACTATACTTGAGGAGTGAGACAGCCTCACAAGACCTGAGGAGTGAGGCAGCCTCACAATACTTGAGGAGTGAGGCAGCCACACACTATTTGGGGAGTGAGGCAGCCTTGCAACACTTGAGGAGTGAGGCAACCTCACAATACTTGAAGAGTGAGGCAGCCTCACAATACTTGAGGAGTGAGGCAGCTTCACAACATTTGTGGAGTGAGGCAGCCTCACAACACTTGAGGAGTGAAACAGCCTCACAACACTTGAGGAGTGATACAGCCTCACAACACTTGAGGAGTGAGGCATTCTCACAAGACTTGAGGAGTGAGGCAGCCTCACAACACTTGAGTAGTGAGGCAGCCTTACAACACTTGAGTGAGGCAGCCTTACAACACTTGAGGAGTGAGGCAGCCTTACCACAACTTGAGGAGTGAGGCAGCCTCACAACATTTGAGGAGTGAGGCAGCGTCACAACACTTGAGGAGTGCGACAGCCTCAGAATACTTGAAGCGTGAGGCAGCCTGACAATACTTAAGGAGTGAGGCAGCCTTACAATACTTGAGGAGTGAGGCAGCTTTACAATACTTGAGGAGTGAGGCAGCCATACAATACTTGAGGAGTGAGGCAGCCTCACAGCATTTGAGGAGTGAGGCAGCCTCATACCACTTGAGGAGTGAGGCAGCCTCACAACACTTGAGGAGTGAGGCAGCCTCACAACACTTGAGGAGTGAGACAGCCTCACAGCACCTGAAGAGTGAGACAGCCTCACAATACTTGATGAGTGAGGCAGCCTCATAATACTTGAGGAATGAGGCAGCTTTACAATACTTGAGGAGTGAGGCAGCCTCACAACATTTGAGGAGTGAGGCAGCCTCACACCACTTGAGGAGTGAGGCAGCCTCACAACACTTGAGGAGTGAGGCAGCCTCACAACACTTGAGTGAGGCAGCTTTACAACACTTGAGGGGTGAGACAGCCTCACAAGACTTGAGGAGTGAGACAGCCTCACAGCACGTGAAGAGTGAGACAGCCTCACAACACTTGAGGAGTGAGGCAGCCTTACAATACTTAAGGAGTGAGGCAGTCTTACAATACTTGAGGGGTGAGACAGCCTCACAAGACTTGAGGAGTGAGGCAGCCTCACAACACTTGAGGAGTGAGGCAGCCTCACGACACTTGAGTGAGGCAGCCTTACAACACTTGAGGAGTGAGGCAGTCTTACAACAACTTGAGGAGTGAGGCAGCCTCACAACATTTGAGGAGTGAGGCAGCCTCACAACACTTGAGGAGTGCGACAGCCTCAGAATACTTGAAGCGTGAGGCAACCTCAGAATACTTAAGGAGTGAGGCAGTCTTTCAATACTTGAGGAGTGAAGCAGCCTCACAATACTTGATGAATGAGGCAGCCTCATAATACTTGAGGAGTGAGGCAGCCTCACAACATTTGAGGAGTGAGGCAGCCTCACACCACTTGAGGAGTGAGGCAGCCTCACAACACCTGAGGAGTGAGGCAGCCTCACAACACTTGAGGAGTGAGACAGCGTCAGAGCACCTAAAAAGTGAGACAGCCTCACAACACTTGAGGAGTGAGGCAGCCTTACAATACTTAAGGAGTGAGGCATTCTTACAATACTTGAGGGGTGAGACAGCCTCACGATACTTGAGGAGTGAGACAGCCTCACAACACCTGAGGAGTGAGGCAGCCTCACAATACTTGAGGAGTGAGGCACCCACAAACCATTTGAGGAGTGAGGCTGCCTTGCAACACTTGAGGAGTGAGGCAGCCTCACAATACTTGAAGAGTGAGGCAGCCTCACAATACTTGAGGAGTGAGGCAGCTTCACAACATTTGTGGAGTGAAACAGCCTCACAACACTTGAGGACTGAGACAGCCTCACAAAACTTGAGGAGTGAGGCAGCCTAACAACACTTGAGGAGTGAGGCAGCCTCACAACACTTGAGGAGTGAGGCAGCCTCACAACAACTTAAGGAGTGAGGCAGCCTCACAACATTTGAGGAGTGAGGCAGCCTCACAACACTTGAGGAGTGCGACAGCTTCAGAATAATTGAAGCGTGAGGCAGCCTCACAATACTTAAGGAGTGAGGCAGTCTTTCAATACTTGAGGAGTGAAGCAGCCTCACAATACTTGATGAGTGAGGCAGCCTGACAATACTTAAGGAGTGAGGCAGTCTTACAATACTTGAAGAGTGAGGCAGCTTTACAATACTTGAGGAGTGAGGCAGCCATACAATACTTGAGGAGTGAGGCAGCCTCACAACATTTGAGGAGTGAGGCAGCCTCATACCACTTGAGGAGTGAGGCAGCCTTGTATTAACATTTTGAGGGAGGAGGCAGCCTCTACAACACTTGAGGAGGTGAGACAGCCTCTACAGCATTCTGAAGAGGAGACAGCCTCACACACTTGGGATGAGTGAGGCAGCCCCATGGCCACTTGAGGAGTGAGGCAGCTTACACACAGGAGGAGGCAGCCTCTGTCACTGAGCTTGAGGAGGAGGTGCCTGCCACGGAGGAGTGAGGCAGCCTCACAACACTTGAGGAGTGAGGCAGCCTCACAACACTTGAGAAGTGAGACAGCCTCAGAGCACCTGAAAATTGAGACAGCCTCACAACACTTGAGGAGTGAGGCAGCCTTACAATACTTAAGGAGTGAGGCAGTCTTACAAAACTTGAGGGGTGAGACAGCCTCACGAAACTTGAGGAGTGAGACTGCCTCACAACACCTGAGGAGTGAGGCAGCCTCACAATACTTGAGGAGTGAAGCAGCCACACACCATTTGAGGAGTGAGGCAGCCTTGCAACACTTGAGGAGTGAGGCAGCCTCACAATACTTGAAGAGTGAGGCAGCCTCACAATACTTGAGGAGTGAGGCAGCTTCAAAACATTTGTGGAGTGAGGCAGCCTCACAACACTTGAGGAGTGAAACAGCCTCACAACACTTGAGGAGTGAGACAGCCTCACAAAACTTGAGGAGTGAGGCAGCCTCACAACACTTGAGGAGTGAGGCAGCCTCACAACACTTGAGGAGTGAGGCAGCCTCACAACACTTGAGGAGTGAGGCAGCCTCACAACACTTGAGTCAGGCAGCCTTACAACACTTGAGGAGTGAGGCAGCCTAACAACACTTGAGGAGTGAGGCAGCCTCACAACATGTGAGGAGTGAGGCAGCCTCACAACACTTGAGGAGTGAGACAGCCTCAGAATACTTGAAGCGTGAGGCAGCCTCACAATACTTAAGGAGTGAGGCAGTCTTACAATACTTGAGGAGTGAAGCAGCCTCACAATACTTGAGGAGTGAGGCAGCCTCACAATACTTGAGGAGTGAGGCAGCTTTGCAATAGTTGAGGAGTGAGGGAGCCATACAATACTTGAGGAGTGAGGCAGCCTCACAACATTTGAGGAGTGAGGCAGCCTCACAACACTTGAGGAGTGAGGAAGCCTCACAACACTTGAGGAGTGAGGCAGCCCAACAACAATTGAGAGAGGCAGCCTTACAACACATGAGGAGTGAGGCAGCCTTACAACACTTGAGGAGTGAGGCAGCCTCACAACATTTAAGGAGTGAGGCAGCCTCACAACATTTGAGGAGTGAGGCAGCCTAATAACATTTGAAGAGTGAAACAGCCTCACAACACTTAAGGAGTGAGGCAGCCTCACAACACTTGAGGAGTGAGCCAGCCTTACAACACTTGAGGAGTGAGGCAGCCCTTACAATACTTAAGGAGTGAGGCAGCCTCACAACACTTGAGTGAGGCAGCCTTACAACACCTGAAGAGTGAGGCAGCCTTACAACACTTGAGGAGTGAGGCAGCCTCACAACATTTGAGGAGTGAGGCAGCCTCACAGCACCTGAGGAGTGAGGCAGCCTCACAACACTTGAGTGAGGCAGCCTCACAACACTTGAGGAGTGAGGCAGCCTCTCAACAATTGAGAGAGGCAGCCTTACAACACATTAGGAGTGAAACAGCCTCACAACACTTGAGGAGTGAGACAGCTTTACAATACTTAAGGAGTGAGGCAGTCTTACAATACTTGAGGAGTGAAGCAGCCTCACAATACTTGAGGAGTGAGGCAGCTTTACAATACTTGAGGAGTGAGGCAGCCATACAATACTTGAGGAGTGAGGCAGCCTCACAACATTTGAGGAGTGAGGCAGCCTCATACCACTTGAGGAGTGAGGCAGCCTCACAACACTTGAGGAGTGAGGCAGCCTCACAACACTTGAGGAGTGAGACAGCCTCACAGCACCTGAAGAGTGAGACAGCCTCACAACACTTGAGGAGTGAGGCAGCCTTACAATACTTAAGGAGTGAGGCAGTCTTACAATACTTGAGGAGTGAGGCAGCCACACACCATTTGAGGAGTGTGGTAGCCTTGCAACACTTGAGGAGTGAGGCAGCCTCACAATACTTGAAGAGTGAGGCAGCCTCACAATACTTGAGGAGTGAGGCAGCTTCACAACATTTGTGGAGTGAGGCAGCCTCACAACATTTGAGGAGTGAAACAGCCTCACAACACTTGAGGATTGAGACAGCCTCACAATACTTGCGGAGTGAGGCAGCCTCACAAAACTTGAGGAGTGAGGCAGCCTCACACCACTTGAGGAGTGAGGCAGCCTCACAACACTTGAGGAGTGAGGCAGCCTCACAACACTTGAGTGAGGCAGCCTTACAACACTTGAGGAGTGAGGCAGCCTCACAAAACTTGAGGAGTGAGGCAGCCTCACACCACTTGAGGAGTGAGGCAACCTCACAACATTTGAGGAGTGAGGCAGCCTCACACCACTTGATTAGTAAGACAGCCTCAGAATACTTGAAGCGTGAGGCAGCCTCACAATACTTAAGGAGTGAGGCAGTCTTACAATACTTGAGGAGTGAAGCACCCTCACAATACTTGAGGAGTGAGGCAGCCTCACAATACTTGAGGAGTGAGGAAGCTTTGCAATAGTTGAGGAGTGAGGCAGCCATACAATACTTGAGGAGTGAGGCAGCCTCACAACATTTGAGGAGTGAGGCAACCTCACACCGCTTGAAAAGTGAGGCTGCCTCACAACACATGAGGAGTGAGGCAGCCTAACAACAATTGAGAGAGGCAGCCTTACAACACATGAGGAGTGAGGGAGCGTTACAACACTTGAGGAGTTAGGCAGCCTCACAACATTTGAGGAGTGAGGCAGCCTCAAAACACTTGAGGAGTGAGGCAGCCTAACAACAATTGAGAGAGGCAGCTTTACAACACATGAGGAGTGAGGCAGCCTTCCAACACTTAAGGAGTGAGGCAGTCTCACAATATGTAAGGAGTGAGGCAGCCTCACAACATTTGAGGAGTGAGGCAGCCTAATAACACTTGAAGAGTGAAACAGCCTCACAACACTTGAGGAGTGAGACAGCCTCACAACACTTGAGGAGTGAGGCAGCCTTACAACACTTGAGGAGCGAGGCAGCCCTTACAATACTTAAGGAGTGAGGCAGCCTCACAATACTTAAGGAGTGAGACAGCCTCACAGCACCTGAGGAGTGAGACAGCCTCACAACACTTGAGAAGTGAGGCAGCCTTACAATACTTGAGGGATGAGCAGCCTCAAGATACTTGAGGAGTGAGACAGCCTCACAACACCTGAGGAGTGAGGCAGCCTCACAATACTTGAGGAGTGAGGCAGCTGCACACCATTTGAGGAGTGAGGCAGCCTTGCAACACTTGAGGACTGAGGCTGCCTCACAATACTTGAGGAGTGCGGCAGCCTCACAATACTTGAGGAGTGAGGCAGCTTCACAACATTTGTGGAGTGAGGCAGCCTCACAACACTTGAGGAGTGAGGCAGCCTCATAATACTTGAGGAGTGAGGCAGATTTACAATAGTTGAGGATTGAGGCAGCCATACAATACTTGAGGAGTGAGGCAGCCTCACAACATTTGAGGAGTGAGGCAGCCTCACACCGCTTGAGGAGTGAGGCAGCCTCACAACACTTGAGGAGTGAGGCAGCCTCACAACACTTGGGAAGTGAGGCAGCCTAACAACAATTGAGAGAGGCAGCCTTATAACACATGAGGAGTGAGGCAGCCTTACAACACTTGAGGAGCAGGCAGCCTCAGCAACATTTAAGGAGAGGCAGCTCAACATGACGGAGGAGGAGTGCAGCCTACTAACACTTGAATAGTGAAACAGTCACAAACACTGAGGAGTGAGAGCCCCACAACACTTGAGGAGGAGGCAGCCTCACGCCTGGAGGAGCGAGGCAGCCCTCACATTTTAAGGAGTGGGAGGCAGCCTCACACATTGAGGAGTGAGGCAACCCCACAGCACCTGGAGGAGGAGACAGCCACAACACTTGAGGAGCAGGCAGCCTCAGCACCTGAGGAGTGAGACAGCCTCACAACACTTGAGGAGTGAAGCAGCCCTTACAATACTTAAGGAGTGAGGCAGCCTCACAATACTTGAGGAGTGAGGCAGCCTCACGATACTTGAGGAGTGAGACAGCCTCACAACACCTGAGGAGTGAGGCAGCCTCACAATACATGAGGAGTGAGGCAGCCACACACCATTTGAGGAGTGAGGCAGCTTTGCAACACTTGAGGAGTGAGGCAGCCTCACAATGCTTGAAGAGTGAGGCAGCCTCACAATACTTGAGGAGTGAGGCAGCTTCACAACATTTGTGGAGTGAGGCAGCCTCACAACACTTGAGTGAAACAGCCTCACAACACTTGAGGAGTGAGATAGCCTCACAACACTTGAGGAGTGAGGCAGCTTTACAACACTTGATGAGTGAGGCAGCCTTACAATACATAAGTAATGAGGTAGTCTTACAATACTTGATGAGTGAGGCAGCCACACAAAACTTGAGGAGTGAAGCAGCCACACAATACTTGAGGAGTGAGGCAGCCTCACAACACTTGAGAAGTCAGGCAGCCTCACGACACTTGAGTGAGGCAGCCTCACAACACTTGAGGAGCGAGGCAGCCTTGTAATACTTAAGGAGTGAGGCAGCCTCACAATACTTGAGGAGTGAGACAGTCTTATAACACTTGAGAAGTGAGGCAGCCTCACGACACTTGAGTGAGGCAGCTTCACGACACTTGAGGAGTGAGGCAGCTTTACAAAACTTGAGGAGTGAGGCAGCCTCACAGTACTTGAGGAGTGAGGCAGCCTCACAACATTTGAGGAGTGAGGCAGCCTCACACCACTTGAGGAGTGAGGCAGCCTCACAACACTTGAGGAGTGAGGCAGCCTCACAACACTTGAGGAGTGAGACAGCCTCAGAGCACCTGAAAAGTGAGACAGCCTCACAACACTTGAGGAGTGAGGCAGCCTTACAATACTTAAGGAGTGAGGCAGCCTCACAATACTTGAGGAGTGAGACAGCCTCACAGCACCTGAGGAGTGAGACAGCCTCACATCCCTTGAGGAGTGAGGCAGCCTCACAATACTTAAGGAGTGAGGCAGTCTTACAATACTTGAGGGGTGAGACAGCCTAACGATACTTGAGGAGTGAGACAGCCTCACAACACCTTAGGAGAGAAGCAACCTTACAACACTTGAGGAGTGAGGCAGGCTCACAACATTTGAGGAGTGAGGCAGCCTCACAACACTTGAGGAGTGCAACAGCCTCAGAATACTTGAAGCGTGAGGCAGCCTCACAACATTTGAGGAGCGAGGCAGCCTCACACCACTTGAGGAGTGAGGCAGCCTCACGACACTTGAGTGAGGCAGCTTCACGACACTTGAGTGAGGCAGCCTCACGACACTTGAGTGAGGCAGCTTCACGACACTTGAGTGAGGCAGCCTCACAATACTTGAGGAGTGAGGCAGCCTCACAGTACTTGAGGAGTGAGGCAGCCTCACAACATTTGAGGAGTGAGGCAGCCTCACAACACTTGAGTGAGGCAGCCTCACAACACTTGAGGAGTGTGGCAGCCTCACAACACTTGAGTGAGGCAGCCTTACAACACTTGAGGAATGAGGCAGCCGTACAACACTTGAGGAGTGAGGCAGCCTCACAACATTTGAGGAGTGAGGCAGCCTCACAACACTTGAGGAGTGCGACAGCCTCAGAATACTTGAAGCGTGAGGCAGCCTCACAATACTGAAAGAGTGAGGCAGTCTTAAATAATTGAGGAGTGAAGCAGCCTCACAACACTTGAGGAGTGAGGCAGCCTCACAATACTTGAGTGAGGCAGCTTTACAATACTTGAGGAGTGAGGCAGCCATACAATACTTGAGGAGTGAGGCAGCCTCACAACATTTGAGGAGTGAGGCAGCCTCACTCCACTTGAGGAGTGAGGCAGCCTCACAACACTTGAGGAGTGAGGCAGCCTCACAACAATTGAGAGAGGTAGCCTTACAACACATGAGGAGTGAGGCAGTCTTACAACACTTAAAGGAGTGAGGCAGCCTCACAACATTTAAGGAGTGAGGCAGCCTCACAACATTTGAGGAGTGAGGCAGCCTACTAACACTTGAATAGTGAAACAGCCTCACAACACTTGAGGAGTGAGGCAGCCTCACAACACTTGAGGAGTTAGGCAGCCTCACAACAATTGAGAGAGGCAGCCTTTCAACACATGAGGAGTGAAACAGCCTCACAACACTTGAGGAGTGAGACAGCCTCACAACACTTGAGGAGTGAGGCAGCCTTACAACACTTGAGGGGTGAGGCAGCCTTGCAATACTTGAGGAGTGAGGCAGCCCTTACAATACTTAAGGAGTGAGGCAGCCTCACAATAGTTGAGGAGTGAGACAGCCTCACAGCACCTGAGGAGTGAGACAGCCTCACAACCCTTGAGGAGTGAGGCAGCCTCACAATACTTAAGGAGTGAGGCAGCCTTACAATACTTGAGGGGTGAGACAGCCTAACGATACTTGAGGAGTGAGACAGCCTCACAACACCTTAGGAGTGAGGCAACCTCACAGTACTTAAGTAGTGAGGCAGCCACACACCATTTGAGGAGTGAGGCAGCCTCACAACACTTGAGGAGTGAGACATCCTCACAATACTTGAAGAGTGAGGCAGCCTCACAATACTTGAGGAGTGAGGCAGCTTCACAACATTTGTGGATTGAGGCAGCCTCACAACACTTGAGGAGTGAAACAACCTCACAACACTTGAGGAGTGAGACAGCCTCACAACACTTGAGGAGTGAGGCAGCCTCACAAGACTTGAGGAGTGAGGCAGCCTCACAACACTCGAGTAGTGAGGCAGCCTTACAACACTTGAGTGAGGCAGCCTTACAACACTTGAGGAGTGAGGCAGCCTTACAACAACTTGAGGAGTGATGCAGCCTCACAACATTTGAGGAGTGAGGCAGCGTCACAACACTTGAGGAGTGCGACAGCCTCAGAATACATGAAGCGTGAGGCAGCCTGACAATACTTAAGGAGTGAGGCAGTCTTACAATACTTGAGGAGTGAAGCAGCCTCACAATACTTGAGTCGTGAGGCAGTTTTACAATACTTGAGGAGTGAGGCAGCCATACAATACTTGAGGAGTGAGGCAGCCTCACAACATTTGAGGAGTGAGGCAGCCTCATACCACTTGAGGAGTGAGGCAGCCTCACAACACTTGAGGAGTGAGGCAGCCTCACAACACTTGAGGAGTGAGACAGCCTCACAGCACCTGAAGAGTGAGACAGCCTCACAACACATGAGGAGTGAGGCAGCCTTACAACACTTGAGGAGTGAGGCAGCCTCACAACATTTAAGGAGTGAGGCAGCCTCACAACATTTGAGGAGTGAGGCAGCCTAATAACATTTAAAGAGTGAAACAGCCTCACAACACTTGAGGAGTGAGGCAGCCCTTACAATACTTAAGGAGTGAGGCAGCCTCACAACACTTGAGTGAGGCAGCTTTACAACACTTGAAGAGTGAGGCAGCCTTACAACACTTGAGGAGTGAGGCAGCCTCACAACATTTGAGGAGTGAGGCAGCCTCACAGCACCTGAGGAGTGAGGCAGCCTCACAACACTTGAGTGAGGCAGCCTCACAACACTTGAGGAGTGAGGCAGCCTCTCAACAATTGAGAGTGGCAGCCTTACAACACATTAGGAGTGAAACAGCCTCACAACACTTGAGGAGTGAGACAGCTTTACAATACTTAAGGAGTGAGGCAGTCTCACAACACTTGAGGAGTGAGACAGCCTCACAGGACCTGAAGAGTGAGACAGCCTCACAACACTTGAGAAGTGAGGCAGCCTTACAATACTTAAGGAGTGAGGCAGTCCTACAATACTTGAGGGGTGAGACAGCCACACGATAGTTGAGGAGTGAGACAGCCTCACAACACCTGAGGAGTGAGGCAGCCTCACAATACTTGAGGAGTGAGGCAGCCACACACCATTTGAGGAGTGTGGCAGCCTTGCAACACTTGAGGAGTGAGGCAGCCTCACAATAATTGAAGAGTGAGGCAGCCTCACAATACTTGAGGAGTGAGGCAGCTTCACAACATTTGTGGAGTGAGGCAGCCTCACAACATTTGAGGAGTGAGGCAGCCTCACAACACTTGAGGATTGAGACAGCCTCACAATACTTGCGGAGTGAGGCAGCCTCACAACACTTGAGGAGTGAGGCAGGCTCACACCACTTGAGGAGTGAGGCAGCCTCACAACACTTGAGGAGTGAGGCAGCCTCTCAACACTTGAGTGAGGCAGCCTTACAACACTTGAGGAGTGAGGCAGCCTTACAACACTTGAGGAGTGAGGCAACCTCACAACATTTGAGGAGTGAGGCAGCCTCACACCACTTGAGGAGTGAGACAGCCTCAGAATACTTAAAGCGTGAGGCAGCCTCACAATACTTAAGGAGTGAGGCAGTCTTACAATACTTGAGGAGTGAAGCAGCCTCACAATACTTGAGGAGTGAGGCAGCCTCACAATACTTGAGGAGTGAGGAAGCTTTGCAATAGTTGAGGAGTGAGGCAGCCATACAATACTTGAGGAGTGAGGCAGCCTCACAACATTTGAGGAGTGAGGCAGCCTAACAACAATTGAGAGAGGCAGCCTTACAACACATGAGGAGTGAGGGAGCGTTACAACACTTGAGGAGTGAGGCAGCCTCACAACATTTGAGGAGTGAGGCAGCCTCACAACATTTGAGGAGTGAGGCACCCTCACAACACTTGAGGAGTGAGGCAGCCTCAAAACACTTGAGGAGTGAGGCAGCCTAACAACAATTAAGAGAGGCAGCTTTACAACACATGAGGAGTGAGGCAGCCTTCCAACACTTGAGGAGTGAGGCAGTCTCATAACATGTAAGGAGTGAGGCAGCCTCACAACATTTGAGGAGTGAGGCATCCTAATAACACTTGAAGAGTGAAACAGCCTCACAACACTTGAGGAGTGAGACAGCCTCACAACACTTGAGGAGTGAGGCAGCCTTACAACACTTGAGGAGTGAGGCAGCCCTTATAATACTTAAGGAGTGATGCAGCCTCACAATACTTAAGGAGTGAGACAGCCTCACAGCACCTGAGGAGTGAGACAGCCTCACAACACTTGAGGAGTGAGGCAGCCTTACAATACTTGAGGGATGAGCAGCCTCAAGATACTTGAGGAGTGAGACAGCCTCAGAACACCTGAGGAGTGAGGCAGCCTCACAATACTTGAGGAGTGAGGCAGCTGCACACCATTTGAGGAGTGAGGCAGCCTTGCAACACTTGAGGAGTGAGGCTGCCTCACAATA
>NW_024755897.1:0-11017 GCF_018991925.1 Homarus americanus
ATACTCGACCAGGGGTCTTTGTTATGCTCGATAAGGGGACTTTGTTATACACGATGAGGGGCCTTTGTTATACTCGTTCAGGGGACATTGTTATACTCGATCAGGTGATATGTTATACTCGATCAGGGGATGTGTTATACTTGATTAGGGGCCTTTGTATTATTCGATCAGGGGGGCTTTGTTATGCTCGATAAGGGATATTTGCTATATTCGACCAGAGGACTCTGTTATTCTCGATCAGGGGCCTTGGTTGTACTCCATGAAGGGCCTTTGTTATACTCGATGAGGGGACTTTGTTATACTCAATCAGGGGGATTTGTTTTCCTCGAGAAGGGGACTTTGTTATACTCGATCAGTTGACTTTGTTATACTTGATCAGGGGACTTTGTAAGATTCGATCAGAGGAGCTTTGTTATACACGACCAGGGGCCTTTGTTATGCTCGATAAGGTTAACTTTGTTATACTCGATGAGGGTCCTTTGTTATACTCGATGAGGGGACATTACTATACTCGACCAGGGAACTTTGTTATACACAATCAGGGGATATGTTATACTCGATCAGGGGATGTGTTATACTCGATCAGGGGACTTTGTTATACTCAGTCAGGAGGCTTTGTTATACTCAACCGGGGGCCTTTGTTATACTCGACCAGGGAACATTGTTATATTCGATCAGAGGACTTTGTTATTCTCGATCAGGGGCCTTGGTTATACTCGACCAGGGGACTTTGTTATACTCGACCAGGGGACTTTGATATACTCGACCAGGGGACTTTGTTATACTCGATTAGAGGAATTTGTAATAATCGATCAAGGGCCTTTGTCATAATCGATCAGGGGACTTTGTTATACTCAATCATGGGCCATTGTTATACTCATCCAGGGGAAATGTTATACTCGATAAGAGGAATTTGTTATACTCGACCAGGGGAATTTGTTATACTCGATCAGGGGAATTTGTTATACTCGACCAGGGGACTTTGTTATACACGACCATTGGCCTTTGTTATATTCGATCAGATGACTTTAGTATACCCATCGGGGGACTTTGTTATACTAGATGAGGGGGCTTTGTTATACTCGATCAAGGGACTTTGTTAAACTCGATTAGGGCCCTGTATTATACTCGATCAAGGGCCTCTGTTATACCCGATCAGTGGACTTTGTTATACTCGAGCAGAGGACTTTGGTATACTCGATCAGGGGACTTTGTTATACTCAAACAGGGGACTTTGTTATACTCGATCAGGGGGCTTTGTTATACTCGATCAGGGGATATTACTATACTCGAACAGGAAACTTTGTTATACACGATCAGGGGATATGTTATACTCTATCAGGGGATGTGTTATACTCGATCAGGGGACTTTGTTATACTCGATCAGGAGGCTTTGTTACACTGAACCGGGGGCCTTTGTTTTACTCGATCAGGGGCCTTTGTTATACACGATCAGGGGACTTTGTAATACTCGATAAAGGGGGCTTTGTTATACTCAACCAGGGGAAATTTGTTATACTCGATCAGGTGGCGTTGTTATACTCGACCAGGGGCCTTTGTTATGCTCGATAATGGGACTTTGTTATTCTCGATCAGGGGCCTTGGTTATACTCGACCAGGGGACTTTGTTTTACTCGACCAGGGGAGTTTGTTATACTCGATCAGGGGCCTTTGTTATACTGGATCATGGGATATTAGTATACTCGACCAGGGAACTTTGTTATACACGATCAGGGGATATGTTATACTCGATCAGGGGATGTGATATACTCGATCACAGGACTTTGTTATACTCGATTAGGAGGCTTTGTTATACTCAACCGGGGGCTTTGTTATACACGACCAGGGAACTTTGTTATACTCGATCAGAGGACTTTGTTATATTCGATCAGGGGACTTTGTTATTCTCGATCAGGGTTCTTCGTTATACTCGACCAGGGGACTGTGTTATACTCGACCAGGGGACTTTGTTATACGCGACGAGGGGACATTGTTATACTCGATGAGGGGAATTTGTTATACTCGACTATTGGACTTTGTTATACTCGATAACAGGACTTTGTTATACTCGATCAGGGGAATTTGTTATACTGGATCAGGGGGCTTTGTTATACGCAACTAGGGTACTTTGTTATACTCGATCAGGTGGTTTTGTTATACTTGACCAGGGGTCTTTGTTGTGCTCGATCACGCGACTTTGTTATACTCGATCAGGGGCCTTTGATATACTCGATCAGGGGACTTTGTTATACTCGATCTGGGGGCTTTGTTTTCCTCAATCATGGAACTTTGTTATACTTGATCAGGGGACTTTGAAATATTCGATCAGTGGGGCTTTGTTATACTCGATCAGGGGACTTTGTTATTATCGATCAGGGGCCTTTGTTATACTCGATCAGGGGACATTACTATACTCGACCAGGAAACTTTGTTATACACGATCATCCCCTGATCGAGTATAACAAACTCCCCTGATCGAGTATAACAAAGTCCTGTTATCGAGTATAACAGTACCTTTAAGTAGTCGAGTTAAATTCTCTCATCGAGAATAAAGTCTCTCTGATCGAGTATAACAAAGTCCCCTGGTCGAGTATAACAAATTCCCCAGGTCGAGTATAACCAAGGCCCCTGATCGCGTATAACAAAGTCCCCTGGTCTAGTATAACAAAGACCCCTGGTCAAGTATAACCAAGGCCGCTGATCGAGAATAACACAGTCCCCTTATCGAGCATAACAAAGGCCCCTGGTCGAGCATAACAAAGACCCCAGGTCGAGTATAACAAAGCCACCTGATCGAGTATAACAAAGTTCCCCTGGTTGAGTATAACAGCTCTGATCGAAAGTATAACAGTCTCCTGATCGTATAACAGTGCTCCCAATCGAGTATGCAACAGCAACCTCTTGCTGATAAGAGTTCTCCTAATCGAGTATGGGTCGAAAGTCTCGATCGAAAGAGGTCACACTTCGATCGAGGCAACACACTCCATCAGCACTTTTGTCTCTAATTTCGACCAGCGAACTCTTGCTATACCCTGATCAGGGACATAAATTATACTTCCTGACCAGGGAACATTGTTATGCCACGATCAGATAAGTGTTGTTCCGGATCAGAGGATGTGTTATACTCGATCAAGGGATTTTGTTATACTCGATCAGGAGGCTTTGTTATACTCGGTCAGGTGACTTTGTTATACTCGACCATGGGACTTTGTTATACTCGATCTGAGGTCTTTGTTATACTCGATCAGGGGACTTTGTTATACTCGACCAGGGGACTTTGTTATACTCGACCAAGGGATTTTGTTTTACTCGATCAGGAGACTTTTTTATATTCGATCAGGGTTTTTGTTATACCCGATCAGGGGCCTTTATTATACTCGATCAAGGGCTTTTGTTATACTCGATCAGGGGACTTTGTTATACTCGATAAGAAGGACTTTGTTATACTCGATTTGGTGACTTTGTTATACTCGACCAGGGGACTTTGTTATACTCGATCAGGGGACTTTGTTATACTCGATCAGGGGACATTACTATACTCGATTAGGGGCCTTTGTTATACTCGATCAATGGACTTTGATATACTCGATCAGGGGGCTTTGTTATACTCGACCAGGGGCCTTTGTTATGCTCAATGAGGGTACTTTGTTATACTCGATCAGGGGCCTTTGTTATATTTTTGTTATACTCGAACCAGGGGAATTTGTTAAAGTCGATAAGGGGACTTTGTTATACTCGATGAGGGGCCTTTGTTATACTCGATCAGGGGACATTACTATACTCGACCCGGGAACTTTGTTATACTCGATGAGGGCCATTATTATACTCGACCAGGGGGGGTTTGATATACTTGATCAGGAGACTTTCTTATACTCGATGAGGGGGTTCTTTTATACTCGACCGGGGTGATTTGTTATGTTCGACCAGTGGCCTTTGTTATACTCGATCAGGGGGCTTTGTTATATTCGATTAGGGTGACTTTCATATATTAGACCAGGGGCCTTTGTTATGGTCAACCAGGGGACTTTGTTATACTCGATGAGGGGACTTTGTTATACTCGATCAGGGGGCTTTGTTTTCCTCGACCAGGGGACTTTGTTATACTCGATCAAGGACTTTGTTATACTTCATCAGGGGACTTTTAATTTTCGATTAGGGGGGCTTTGTTATACTCGACCAGGGGCATTTCTAATGCTCGATAAGGGACTTTGTTATACTCGATGAGGGGCCTTTGTTATACTCGATCAGGGGTACATTACTATACTCGACCCGGCAACTTTGTTATACACGATCAGGGATATGATATACTCGATCAGGGGATGTATTATACTCGATCATGGGACTTTGTTATACTCAGTCAGGAGGCTTTGTTATACTCAACCGGGGGCCTTTTTTATACTCGATCAGGGGAATTTCTTATACTGGATTAGGGGACTTTGTTATACTCGATGAAGGGGCTTTGTTATACTCAACCAGGGAACTTTGTTATACTCGATTAGGTGGTTTTCTTATACTCGACCAGGGGTCTTTGTTGTGCTCGATCACGCGACATTGTTATACTCGATGAGGGGCCTTTGTTATAATCGATGAGGGGACTTTGTTATACTCGATCTGGGGGCTTTGTTTTTCTCGATCAGGGACTTTGTTATGCTCCATTAGGGGCCTTTGTTATACTCGACCAGGGGACTTTGTTATACTTGATCAAGGGACTTTGTATTATTCGATCAGGGGGCCTTTGTTATGCTCGATAAGGGGACTTTGTTATTCTCGATCAGGGGACTTGGTTATACTCGACCAGGGGACTTTGTTATACTCGACCAGGGGACTTTGATATACTCGACCAGGGGACTTTGTTAAACTCGATCAGGGGAATTTGTAATAATCGATCAAGGGCCTTTGTCATAATCGATCAGAGGACTTTGTTATACCCAATCATGGGCCATTGTTATACTCATCCAGGGGAGTTTGTTATACTCGATAAGAGGAATTTGTTATACTCGACCAGGGGACTTTGTTATACTCGATCAGGGGAATTTTGGTTATACTCGACCAGGGGACTTTGTTATACACGACCATTGGACTTTGTTATATTCGATCAGAGGACTTTGTTATACTCGATCGGGGGACTTTGTTTTACTAGATCAGGGGGCTTTGTTATACTCGATCAAGGGACTTTGTTAAACTCGATTAGGGGCGTTTATTATACTCGATCAAGGGCCTTTGTTATACTCGATCAGAGGACCTTGGTATACTCGATCAGGGGACTTTGTTATACTCAAACAGGGGACTTTGTTATACTCGATCAAGGGGCTTTGTTATACTCGATCAGGGGACATTACTCTACTCGACCAGGGAACTTAGTTATAAACGATCAAGGGATATGTTATACTCTATCAGGGGATGTGTTATACTCGATCAGGGGACAAAGCCAGCTGATCGAGTATAACAAAGGCCCATGATCGAGTATAACAAATGCCCTTGATTGAGTATAATAAAGTCCTCTGATCGAGTATAACAAAGCCCCCTCATCAAGTATAACAAAGTCCCCTGATCGAATATAAAAAAGTCCCCAGATTGAGTAAAACAAACTCCCCTGATCGAGTATAACAAAGTCCCATGATCGCGTATAACAAAGCCCCCTCATCGAGTAAAACAAAGTCCCCCGATCGAGTATAACAAAGTCCTCTGATCGAGCATAACAAAGGCCCCTGGTCGAGTATAACAAAGGCCCATGATCGAGTATATAATAAAGTCTCTTCTGATCGAGTATAACAAAGTCCCCTGGTCGAGTATAACAAAGTCTCATGATCGAGTATATAACAAAGGCCCCTGGATCGAGTATAACAAAAGGCCCTTCAAGGAGTATATAACAAAGCTCTCATCGAGTATAACAACGCCCCTGATCGAGTATAACACATCCCTAATGGAGTTTAACGTATCCCTGATCAGGTATAACAAAGTCCTCTCTAATCGAGTATAACAAAGGCCCCTGATCGATTATAACAAAGGCCCTTGATCGAGTATAAAAAACGCCCCTAATCGAATATAACAAAGTCCCCTAATCGAGAATAACAAAGTCCCCTTTTCGAGTATAACAAAGTCCCCTGATCGAGTATTACCTTGTTCCCTGGTCGAGTATAACAAAGGCCTATGATCGAGTATAACAAATGCCCTTGATCGAGTATAATAAAGTCCTCTGATCGAGTATTACAAAGCCCCCTCATCAAGTATAACAAAGTCCCCTAATCGAATATAAAAAAGTCCCCAGATTGAGTCAAACAAAGTCCCCTGATCGAGTATAACAAAGTCCCCTGATCGAGTATAACAAAGCCCCCTCATCGAGTAAAACAAAGTCCCCCGATCGAGTATAACAAAGTCCTCTGATCGAGCATAACAAAGGCCCCTGGTCGAGTATAACAAAGGCCCAAGATCGGGTATAACAAACGCCCCCGGTTGAGTATAACACATCCCTTGATCGAGAATAGCATATCCCCTGAGCGTGTATAACAAAGTTCCCTGGTCGAGTATAGTAATGTCCCCTGATCGAGTATAACAAAGACCCCTCATCGAGTATAACAAAGTTCCCTGATCAAGTATAACAAAGTCCTCTGATCGAGTATAACAAAGTCCCCTGATCGAGTATAACAAAGGCCCTTGATCGTGTATAATAAAGTCTCCTGATCGAATATAAAAGAGTCCCCTGATCGAGTAAAACAAAGTACCCTCATCGAGTATAACAAAGTCACCTAATCGAGTATAACAAAGTCCCCTGATCTAGTATAACAAATCCCCTGATCGAGTATAGCAAAGGCCCTTGATCGAGTATAACAAATGCCCCTCTTCGAGTATAACAAAGTCCCCTAATCGAATATAACAAAGTCCCCTAATCGAATATAACAAAGCCCCCATCATCGGGTATATCAAAGCCTCCTCATCGTGTATAACAAAATCCCCCAAATCGAGTAAAATTAAGTCCCCTGGTCGAATATAATAAAGGCCCCTCATCGAGTAAAACAAAGTCTCATAATCTAGTATAACAAAGTCCTATGATCGAGCATAAGAAAGGCCCCTGGTCGAGTATAACAAAGCCCCATGATCGAGTATAACAAAGTCCCCTCATCTAGTATAACAAAATCCCCTGATCGAGTATAGCAAAGGCCCTTGATCGAGTATAACAAATGCCCCTGATCGAGTATAACAAAGGGCCCCGTTTGAGTACAACAAAGCCTCCTGATCGAGTATAACAAAGTCCCCTGATCGAGTATAACACATTCCCTGATCGCGTATAACATATCACCTGATCGTGTATAACAAAGTTCCCTGATCGAGTATAACAAAGTCCCCTGGTCGAGTATAACAAAGACCCCTGATCGAGTATAACCAAGTCCTCTGATCGAGTATAACAAGGCCCTCGACGAGTATAACCAAGAATCCTGGTCGAAATTACTTAACAAAGTCCCCTGATGGAGGTGGCGTATAACAAAGAATCTCCTGGTCGAGTATAAAAAGTCCCCTGATCAGGTATAACCAAGGTCACTCTGATTGAGTATAAAGAAAGTCCTGATCGTGTATAACAAAGGTCCCTGGTCGAGTATAACAAAGTCACATGGTCGAGTATAACAAAGTTCCCTGGTCGACTATAGTAATGTCCCCTCATCGAGTATAACAAAGCCGCCTGATCGAGTATAATAAAGGCCCCTCATCGAGTATAACAAAGTCCACTGATCGAATATAAAAAAGTCCCCTAATCGAGTAAAACAAAGTCCCCTGATCGTGTATAACAAAGTCCTCTAATCGAGTATAACAAAGGCCACTGGTCAAGCAAAACAAAGGACCCTGGTCGAGCATAACAAAGTCCCTGATCGGTATGTATGGCCAATTAACAGCGGTATAACAAAGTCCTTGATCGAGCATAACAAAGTCCCCTGATCGAGTATATCAAAGCCCCCTCATCCAGTATAACAAAGTCCCCTGATCGAGTATAACAAAGTCCCCTGTTCGAGTATAACAAAGGCCCCTAATCGAATACTAGATGAGGGGGCATTGTTATACTCGATCAGAGGACTTTTTTTATACTCGATCAAGGGCATTTGTTATACTCGTCTAGGAGACTTTTTTATACTCGATCAGAGAACTTTGTTATACATCGATCAGGGGACTTTGTTGTACTCGACCAGGGGACTTTGTTATACATGATGAGGGGGCTTTGTTATACACGATCAGGGGACATGTTATACTCGATCAGGGGATGTGGTATACTCGATCAGGGACGTTGTTATACTCGATAGGGAGGCTTTGTAATACTCAACCGGGGGCCTTTGTTATGCTCGATGAGGGGCCTTTGTTATAGTCGATCAAGGTACTTTGTTATACTCGACCATGGGACTTTGTTATACGAGATCAGGGGACTTTGTTATACGCGATCATGGGCCTTTGTTATACTCGACCAGGAGACTTTGTTATACTCGATTAGGGGACTTTGTTATACTCGATGTGGGGGCTTTGATATACTCGATCAGGGGACTTTGTTATTCTCGACCAGGGGACATTGTTATACTAGATCAGGGGACTTTGTTATACTCGATGAGGGGACTTTGTTATACTCGATGTGGGGGCTTTGATATACTCGATCAGGGGACTTTGTTATTCTCGACCAGGGGACATTGTTATACTAGATCAGGGGACTTTGTTATACTCGATGAGGGGACTTTGTTATACTCGATGTGGGGGCTTTGATATACTCGATCAGGGGACTTTGTTATACTCGATCAGGGGAATTTGTTATACTCGACCAGGGCTCTTTGTTTTACTCGATCATTGGACTTTGTTTTACTCGATCAGGAGATTTGTTATACTCGACCAGGGGAGTTTGTTATACTCGATTCGGGAACTTTGTTATACTCGATCAGGGGGTTTTGTTATACTCGAACAGGGGCCATTGTTATACTATATCGGGGCTTTTGTTATACTCGAACTAGGGTAATTTCTTATACTCGATCATGAGACATTGTTTTACTCAATCAGGGCCTTTATTATGCTCGACCAGGGGGGTTTGATATACTCGATCAGGGGACTTTGTTATACTCGATCAGGGAGCTTTGTTATACTCGACCAGGGTGCTTTGTTGTGCTCGACCAGAGGACTTTGTTATACTCGATAAGGGGACTTTGTTATACTCGATCAGGGGACTTTGTTATACTCAATCAGGGGCCTTTGTTATACTCGATCATGGGCCATTGTTATACTCAACCAGGGGACTTTGTTATACTCGATCAGGGGAATTTCTTATTCTCGACCAGGAGACTTTGTTATACTCGATTAGGGGAATTTGTTATACTCGACCAGGGGACTTTGTTATACTCGATCAAGGGCCTTTGTTATACTCGATCAGAGGAATTTGTTATACTCGATTAGGGGACTTTGTTATACTTGAGCAAGGGACTTTGTTATACTCGATCAGGGGGCTTTGTTATAATCGATTAGGGGACATTACTATACTCGACCAGGGAACTTTGTTATACACGATCAGGGGATATGTTTTACTCGATCAGGGGATGTGTTATACTCGATTTGGGGACTTTGCTATACTCGATCAGGATGGTTTGTTATACTCAGCAAGGAGGCTTTGTTATACTCAACCGGGAGCCTTTGTTATACTCGATCAGGGGAATTTGTTAAACTCGATCAGGGGACTTTGTTATACTCGACCAGGGGTCTTTGCTATGCTCGATCAGGGGACTTTGTTATACTCGATCAGGGGCCTTTGTTATACTCGATCAGAGGCCTTTGTTATACTCGATCAGGGGACTTTGTTATACTCGATCAGGGGGCTTTGTTTTACTCGATCAGGAGATTTTGTTATACTCGAGCAGGGGACTTTGTTATACTTGATCAGGGGACTTTGTATTATTCGATCAGGGGGCTTTGTTATGCTCGACCAGGGGACTTTGTTATACTCGACCAGGGTCCTTTCTTATGCTCTACCAGTGGCCTTTGTTATACTCGATCAGGGGACTTTGTTATACTCGATCAGGGGGCTTTGTTTTACTCGATCATTGGACTTTGTATTATTCGATCAGGGGGCTTTGTTATGCTCGACCAGGGGCCTTTATTATGCTCGATAAGGGGACTTTGTTATATTCCATCAGAGGACTCTGTTATTCTCGATCAGGGGCCTTGGTTATACTCGACCAGGGGACTTTGTTATACTCGACCAGGGTCCTTTCTTATGGTCTACCAGTGGCCTTTGTTATACTCGATGAGGGGGCTTTGTTATATTCGATTATGGGACTTTGTTATACTCGATGAGGGGCATTTGTTATACTCAATCAAGGGCTTTGCTATACTCGATCACGGGATTTTGTTATACTAGATCAGGGGACTTTGTTATACTCGATCAGAGGGCTTTGTTATACTCGACCATGGGCCTTTGTTATGCTCGATGAGAGGACTTTGTTATACTCGATCGGGGGACTTTCTTTTCCTCGATCAGGGGGCTTTGTTATACTCGATCAGGGGACTTTGTTATACTCAACCAGGTGACATTGTCTTACTCGATCAGGGGACTTTTTTATATTCGATCAACGGCCTTTGTTATACTCAAACAGGGGCCTTTATTATTCTCGATCAAGGACCTTTTTTATACTCTATCAGGGGACTTTGTTATCCTCGATCAGAAGACTTTGTTATACTCGATCAGGGGACTTTGTTATACTCGACCAGGGGACTTTGTTATACTCGATGAAGAGGCTTTGTTATACTCGATCAGGGGACATTACTATACTCGACCAGGGAACTTTGTTATACACCTTCAAGGGATATGTTATAATCGATCAGGAGATGTGTTTGATTGGACTTTGTTATACTCGATTAGGGGGCTTTAATATACTCGATCAGGGGACTTTGTTATACTCGATCAGGGGACTTTTTTATACTCGATGGTTGGGCTTTGTTATACTCGATCAGGGGACTTTGTTATACTCGACCAGGGGCCATTGTTATGCTCGACCCGTGGCCT
>NW_024755898.1:0-15980 GCF_018991925.1 Homarus americanus
AGCGTTAGGTTCACCATCACCACCGTGGAGTGTGTGTACCAGGGGTGTTGGTTCACCACCGTGGGTGTGTGTACCAGGGGCGTTAGGTTCACCATCACCACCGAGGGGTGTGTGTACGAGGGGCGTTAGGTTCACCATCACCACCATAGGAGTGTGTGTACCAGGGAGGCGTTAGGTTCACCATCACCACCGTGAGGTGTGTACCAGGGCGTTAGGTTCACCATCACCACGTGGGGAGTGTGTGTACCACGGGCGTTAAGTTACACCATTAACCACCGTGGGATTGATACAGGGAGTGTTAGGTTCATCATCACCACCGTGGCGGTGTATGTACCAGGGAGCGTTAGGTTCCATCACCACCGTGGGAGTGTGTGTACCATGGAGCAGTAGGTTCACCATCACCACCGTGGGAGTGTGTGTTCAGGGGCGGTGGGTTCACCATCACCACCGTGGGAGTGTGTGTACCAGAGGCGTTAGGTTCACCATCACCACCGTGGGAATGTGTGTACCAGGGAGGTTAGGGTCACCATCACCATCGTGGGAGTGTGTGTACCGGGGCGTGTAGATTCACCGAGGGTGAGTGTGTGTACCAAGGGCGTTAGGTTCACCGCATTGGAGTGTGTGTACCGGGAGCGTTGGGTTCACCATCCCCGTGGAGTGTGTGTACCAGGGAGTGTTAGTTTCACCATCAGGGTGTCTGTGTACCAGGGGCGTTAGGTTCACCATCACCACTGTGAGTGTGTGTACCGAGAGCGTTAGGTTCACCGTCACCACAGTGGGAGTGTGTGTATCACGGGCGTTAGGTTCACCATCACCACCGTGGGGTGTGTGTACCAGGGACTGTTAGGTTCACCATCACCACCGTGGCAGTGTGTGTACCAGGGGCGTTAGGTTCACAATCACCCGTGGGAGTGTGTGTACCAGGGAGCGTGGGTTCACCATCACCACCGTGGGTGTGTGTTCAATAGAGCGTTAGGTTCACCGTCACCACCGTGGGAGGTGTGTGTACCGAGGCGTTAGGTTCACCATCACCACCTTCAGAGTGTGTGTACCAGGGAGATTTAGGGTCACCATCATCGTGGGGTGTGTGTGCAACAGGGGCGTTAAGTTCGCCGTGGGTGTGTGTACCAGGGGCGTTAGGTTCACGCAGTGGGTGTGTGTACCGGGGCGTTAGGTTCACCATCACCACCGTGGGAGTGTGTGCCAGGGGCGTTAGGTTCACCATCACCACGTGGGAGTGCGTGTACCAGGGGTGTAGGTTCACCATCGTGGGTGTCTGTGTGTACCAGGGCGTTAGGTTCACCAACACCACCGGGGGTGTGTGCACGAGGGCGTGGGTTCACCGTCACCACCATAGGAGTGTATGTACCAGGGGCGTTAGTTTCACCATCACCACCGTGGAGTGTGTGTACCAGGGACCGTTAGGGTCATCTTCAACACCGTGGGGTGTGTGTGTACCAGGGGCGTTAGGTTCACCATCACCACCGTGGGAGTGTTTGTCCCAGGGGCGTTAGGTTCACCATCGTGGGTGTCTGTGTACCGGGAGCTTTAGGTTGACCATCACCACCGTGAGTGGGTACCAAGGCGTTAGGTTCACCATCACCACCGTGGGAGTCGTGTACCAGGGCGTTAGTTTCAGCATCACCGCGTGGGGAGTGTGTGTACCAGGGGCGTTAGGTTCACTGCCGTGGGGTGTGTGTACCAGGAGCGTTAGGTTCACGCAGTGGGAGTGTGTGTACCAGGGCGTTAGGTTCACCATCACCCCGTGGGGTGTGTGTACCAGGGGTGTTAGTTTCACCATGTGGGTGTCTGTGTACCAGGGAGCTTTGGGTTTACCATCACCACTGTGTGAGTGTTTGTACCAGGGCGTTAGGCTCACCGTCACCACCGTGGGAGTGTGTACCACGGGCGTTGGTACACCATCACCACAGGGAGTGTGTGCCAAGGAGTGTTAGGTTCACCATCACCACCGTGGCAGTGTGTGTACCAGGGGCGTTAGGTTCACCATCACCACCGTGGGAATGTGTGTACCAGGGGCGTGGGATACCGCAGTGGGGTGTGTTTACCAGGGCGTTGGTTCACCATCACCCTCCTGGGGTGTGTGTACCAGGGAGGCGTTGGGTTCACCATCACCACTGTGTGAGTGTGTGTACCATGGGTGGGTTCGTCACCACCGTGGCAGTTGTACCACGGGCGTTAGGTACACCATCACCACCGTGGAGTCTGTGCCGGGGCGTTAGGTTCACCATCACCCAGAGTGAGTGTGTGTACCAGGAGCATTAGGTTCACCATCACCACCGTGGGGTATGTGTGTTCAATGGGCGATAGGTTCACCGTCACCACCGTGGGAGTGTGTGTACCAGGGGCGTTAGGCTCACCATCACCACCTTGGGAGTGTGTACCAGGAAGATTTAGGGTCACCATCACCATCCGTGGGAGTGTACCAGGGGCGTTAAGTTCACCGCCGTGGGGAGTGTGTACCAGGGAGCGTTAGGTTCACCGCCAGTGGAGTGTGTGTACCAGGGGCGTTAGTTTGACCATCGTGGGTGTCTGTGTACAGGGCTTTGGGTTCACCATCACCACCGTGGGGAGTGTGTGTACCAGGGAGCGTTAGGTTCACCATCACCACCGTGGGAGGTGTGTACCGGGAGCGTTAGGTTCACCATCATCACCGAGTGGTGTGTGCAGGGAAGGTTAGGTTCACCATCACCTCATTGAGATGTGTGTACCAAGGGCGTTACGTTCACCACCGTGGGGTGTGTGTACCAGGGAGCATTAGGTTCACCATAGGTAGGGTGTACCAGGGGCATTATGTTCACCATCAACACCATGGGGTGTGTGTGTAGAGGGAGCGTGGGTTCACCATCACCACTGTGAGTGTGTGCACCAAGGGGCGTTAGGTTCACCATCACCACCGTGGGAGTGTGTGTACCAGGGGAGTGTTAGGTTCACCATCACCACCTTGGGGAGTGTGTGTACCGGGAGGGTTAGGTTCACCATCACCACCGTGGGGAGGTGTGTACCAGGGGCGTTAGGTTCACCATCACCACCGTGGGGTGTGTGTGTACCACAGGCGTTAGGTACACCATCACCATCGTGGTGGTGTGTAGGAAGCGTTATGTTGACCATCACCACCGTGGGGTGTGTGTGGCAGGGGCGTTGGGTTCACCACCGTGGGGAGTGTGTGTGTACCAGGGGCTTTAGGTTCACCACCCTTGGGGTGTGTACCAGGGGCATTATGTTCACCATCAACACCATGGGGTGTGTGTGTAGAGGGAGCGTGGGTTCATCATCACCACCGTGAGTGTGTGCACGGAGCGTTAGGTTCACCATTTCCACCGTGGTGTGTGTACCAGGGAGCGTTAAGTTCACCATCACCACTGTATGAGTGTGTGTACCAGGGAGCGTTAGTTTCACCATCACCACCGTGGGGTGTGTGTACCACGGGCGTTAGGTACGCCATCACCACAGTGGGTGTGTGTACCAGGGGTGTTAGGTTCATCATCACCCGTGGCGGTGTATGTACCAGGGGCGTTAGGTTCACCATCAACACCGTGGAGTGTGTGTACCGGGGCATTGGTTCACCATCACCACTGTGGGAGGTGTGTGTTCAGGGGCGTTAGGTTCACCATCACCACCGTGGGAATGTGTGTACCAGGGAGAGTTGGGTCACCATCACCATCGTTGGGGTGTGTGTGTACCAGGGGCGTTAGGTTCCACACGGTGGGGAGTGTGTGTACCAAGGGCGTTAGGTTCGCAGTGGGAGTGTGTGTACCAGGGGCGTTAGGTTCACCATCACCCACGTGAGTGTGTACCAGGAGTGTTAGTTTCACCATCGTGGTGTCTGTGTACCAGGGGCGTTAGGTTCACCATCACCACCGTGGGGAGTGTGTGTATCACGGGCGTTAGGTACACCATCACCACCGTGGGAGTGTGTGTACCAGGGACTGTTAGGTTCCCATCACCACCGTGGCAGTGTGTGTACCAGGGGCGTTAGGTTCACCATCGCGATGGGTGTGTACCAGGGAGCGTGGGTTCCCATCACCACCGTGGGAGTATGTGTTCAATAGGCGTTAGGTTCACCGTCACCACCGTGGAGTGTGTGTAAGAGGGAGCATTAAGTTCACCATCACCACTGTGAGAGTGTGTGTGCACTAGGGAGCTGCTTAGGTTCACCATCACCACCGTGGGAGGTGTGTACCAGGGAGTGTTAGGTTCACCATCACCACCATGGGGAGTGTGTGTGTGTACCAGGAGGTTAGGTTCACCATCACCACCGTGGAGTGTGTGTACCAGGGAGCGTTAGGTTCACCATCACCAATGGGTGGGAGTGTGTGTACCACGGAGCGCTAGGGTACACCATCACCATCGTAGGAGGGTGTAAAACAGGAAGGTTATGTTCACCATCACCACCGTGGAGTGTGTGTACCAGGGAGCGTTGTGTCTACCTCACCGTGGGAGTGTGTGTGTACTAGGGAGCTTTAGGTTCACCACCGTAGGAGTGTGTGTACCAGGGAGCATTATGTTCACCATCAACACCATGGGAGCGTGTGTGTAAGAGGGAGCATTAGGTTCGCCATCACCACCGTGAGAGTGTGTGCACCAGGGAGCGTTAGGTTCACCATCACCACCGTGGGAGTGTGTGTACCAGGGAGCGTTAGGTTCACCATCACCACTGTGTGAGTGTGTGTACCAGGGAGCGATAGGATCACTGTCACCACCGTGGGAGTGTGTGTACCACGGAGCGTTAGGTACACCTTCACCACCGTGGGAGTGTGTGTACCAGGGAGTGTTAGGTTCACCATCACCACCGTGGCAGTGTGTGTACCAGGGAGCGTTAGGTTCACCATCACAACCGTGGGAATGTGTGTACCAGGGAGAGTTAGGGTCACCATCACCATCATGGGAGTGTGTGTACCAGGGAGCATTAGGTTCACCCCCGTGGGAGTGTGTGTACCAGGGAGTGATAGTTTCACCATCGTGGGTGTCTATGTACCAGGGAGCGTTAGGTTCACCATCACCACTGTGTGAGTGTGTGTACCAGGGAGCGTTAGGTTCACCGTCACCACCGTTGAAGTGTGTGTACCACGGAGCGTTAGGTACACCATCACCACCGTGGGAGTGTGTGTACAAGGGAGTGTTAGGTTCACCATCACCACCGTGGCAGTGTGTGTACCAGGGAGCGTTAGGTTCACCATCACCCCCGTGGGAGTGTGTGTACCAGGGAGCATTAGGTTCACCATCACCACTGTGGGAGTGTGTGTTCAATGGAGCGTTAGGTTCACCGTCACCACCGTGGGAGTGTGTGTACCAGGAAGCGTTAGGTTCGCCATCACCACCTTGGGAGTGTGTGTACCAGGGAGATTTAGAGTCACCATCACCATTGTGGGAGTGTGTGTACCAGGGAGCCGCTAAGTTCACCGCCGGGAATGTGTGTGCACGAGGGAGCGTTAGGTTCACCGTCATCACCATAGGAGTGTGTGTACCAGGGAGCGTTAGTTTCACCATCACCATCGTGGAAGTGTGTGTACCAGGGACCGTTAGGGTCATCTTCACCACCGTGGGAGTGTGTGTATTAGGGAGCGTTAGGTTCACCATCACCACCGTGGGAGTGTGTGTACCAGGGAGCGTTATGTTCACCATCTTGGGTGTCTCTATACCAGGGAGCTTTAGGTTGACCATCACCACCGTGGGAGTGAGTAACAACATGGGAGCTTTAGGTTCACCATCACCACCGCGGGGAGGCGTGAACCAGGGAGCTAGTTTCACCCATCACCAGCTTGGGAGTGTGTGTACCAGGGAGCGTTAGGTTCATGATCACCATCGTGGGAGGTGGTACCAGGAAAGTTATGTTCACCATCACCACCGCGGGAGTGTACCAGGCAATGTTAGGTTCACCATCACCACCGTGGAGTGTGTGCACTAGGGGCGTTAGGTTCACCATCACCACCGGGGGGTGTGTGTACCAGGGAGCGTTAAGTTTACCAACACCAACTTGGGGAGTGTGCAGGCGTTAGGGTCTACATCTGTGAGAGTGTGTGTACCAGGGGCGTTAGGTTCTGCAGTGGGAGGTGTGTGTAGAGGGAGCGTGGGTTCACCATCACCACCGTGAGAGTGTGTGCACCAGGGAGCGTTAGGCTCACCATCACCACCGTGGGAGTGTGTGTACCACGGAGCGTTAGGTTCACCATGACCACCGTGGGAGTGTGTGTACCAGATAGCGTTAGGTTCACCATCACCACTGTGAGACTGTGTGTACCAGGGAGCTTTAGGTTCACCATCACCACCGTGGGAGTGTGTGTACCAGGGAGCGTTAGGTTCACCATCACCACCTTGCGAGTGTGTGTACCAGGGAGGGTTAGGTTCACCATCACCACCGTGGGAGTGTGTGTACCAGGGAGCGTTAGGTTCACCACCGTGGGAGTGTGTGTGTACCAGGGAGCATTAGGCTCACCACCGTGGGAGTGTGTATACCAGGGAGCATTATGTTCACCATCAACACCATGGGAGTGTGTGTAAGAGGGAGCATTAGATTCACCATCACCACCGTGAGAGTGTGTGCACCAGGGAGCATTAGGTTCACCATCACCACTGTGGGAGTTTGTGTACAAGGGAGCGTTAGGTTCATCACCACCGTGGGAGTGTGTGTACCAGGGTGCGTTAGCGTCACCATCACCATCGTGAGAGTGTGTGTACCAGGGAGCGTTAGGTTCACCAGCACCACCGTGGGAGTGTGTGTGTACCAGGGAGCGTTAGATTCACCATCACCACCGTGGGAGTGTGTGTACCAGGGGAGCGTTAGGTTCACCACCCGTGGGGAGTGTGTGTGTTCAGGAACGTGGGCTCACCACCGTGGAGTGTGTATGCCAGGGGGTATTATGTTCACCATCAACACCATGGGGGTGTGTGTGTAGAGGGAGCGTAGATTCACCATCACCACCGTGAGTGTGTGCACCAGGGGCATTAGGTTCACCATCACCACTGTGGGAGTTTGTGTACAAGGGAGCGTTAGGTTCATCACCACCATGGGAGTGTGTGTACCAGGGAGCGTTAGGGTCACCATCACCATCATGGGAGTGTGTGTACCATTTAGCGTTAGGTTCACCAGCACCACCGTGAGAGTGTGTGTGTACCAGAGAGCGTTAGATTCACCATCACCACCGTGGGAGTGTGTGTACCAGGGAGCGTTAGGTTCACCACCGTGGGAGTGTGTGTGTACCAGGGAGCATTAGGTTCACCACCGTGGGAGTGTGTGTTCCAGGGAGCATTATGTTCACCATCAACACCATGGGAGTGTGTGTAAGAGGGAGCATTAGGTTCACCATCACCACCGTGAGAGTGTGTGCACCAAGGAGCGTTAGGTTCACCATCACCACCGTGGGAGTGTGTGTACCAGGGAGCGTTAGGTTCACCATGACCTCCGTGGGAGTGTGTGTACTAGATAGCGTTAGGTTCACCATCACCACTGTGGGACTCTGTGCACCAGGGAGCTTTAGGTTCACCGCCGTGGGAGTGTGTGTACCAGGGAGCGTTAGGATCCCCATCACAACGGTGGGAGTGTGTGTAGCAGGGAGCGTTAGGTTCACCTTCACCACCGTGGGAGTGTGTGTACCAGGGAGAGTTAGGTTCACCATCACCATCGTGGGAGTGTGTGTACCAGGAAGCGTTAGGTTCACCATCACCACCGTGGGAGTGTGTGTACCGAAAGTGTTAGGTTCACCATCATTGGGTGTCTGTGCCAGGAGGCGTTGGGTTCACCATCACCACCGTGGGGTGTGTGTGTACCAGGGGTGTTGGGTTCGCATCACCACCGTGGGAGTGTGTGTGTGCCAGGGCATTGGTTCACCATCACCGTGAAGTGTGTGTACCAGGGTGCGTTAGGTTCACCATCACCACCGTGGGGTGTGTGTACCAGGGGCGTTGGGTTCACCATCACCACCGTGGGAGTGTGTGTACCAGGGAGCGTTAGGTTCACCATCACCACCGTGGGAGTGTGTGTACCAGGGAGCGTTAGGTTCACCATCACCACCGTGTGAGTGTGTGTACCATGGAGCGTTAGGTTCACCATCACCACCTTGGGAGTGTGTGTACCAGTGAGGGTTAGGTTCACCATCACCACCGTGGGAGTGTGTGTACGAGGGAGCATTATGTTCACCATCTACACCATGGGAGTGTGTGTAAGAGGGAGCATTAGGTTCCCCATCACCACCGTGAGAATGTGTGCACCAGGGATAGTTACGTTCATCATCACCACCGTGGGAGTGTGTGTACCAGGGAGCGTTAGGTTCACCATCACCACCGTGGGAGTGTGTGTACCAGGGAGCGTTAGGTTCACCATCACCACAGTGGGAGTGTGTGTACCAGGGAGCATTACTTTCACCACCGTGGGATTGTGTGTGTACCAGGGAGCAATAGGTTCACCACCGTAGGAGTGTGTGTACGAGGGAGCATTATGTTCACCATCTACACCATGGGAGTGTGTGTAAGAGGGAGCATTAGGTTCACCATCACCACTGTGGGAGTTTGTGTACAAGGGAGCGTTAGGTTCATCACCACCGTGGGAGTGTGTGTACCAGGGAGCGTTAGGTTCACCATCACCACCGTGGGAGTGTGTGTACCAGGGAGCGTTAGGTTCACCATCACCACCGTGGGAGTGTGTGTACCAGGGAGCGTTAGGTTCACCATCACCACCGTGGGACTGTGTGTACCATGGAGCGTTAGGTTCACCATCACCGCCTTGGGAGTGTGTATACCAGTGAGGGTTAGGTTCACCATCACCACCGTGGGAGTGTGTGTACCAGGGAGCATTATGTTCACCATCTACACCATAGGAGTGTGTGTAAGAGGGAGCATTAGGTTCACCATCACCACCGTGAGAGTGTGTGCACCAGGGATAGTTACGTTCATCATCACCACCATGGGAGTGTGTGTACCAGGCAGCGTTAGGTTCACCATCACCACCGTGGGGGTGTGTGTACCAGGGAGCGTTAGGTTCACCATTACCACCGTAGGAGTGTGTGTACCAGGGAGCGTTAGGTTCACCATCACCACCTTGGGAGTGTGTGTACCAGGGAGGGTTAGGTTCACCATCACTACCGTGGGAGTGTGTGTACCAGGGAGCATTAGGTTCACCACCGTGGGATTGTGTGTACCAGGGAGCGTTAGGTTCACCATCACCACCGTGGGAGTGTGTGTACCAGGGAGTGTTAGGTTCACCGCATTGGATGTGTGTGTGCCAGGGAGCATTAGGTTCACCATCACCACCGTTGGAGTGTGTGTACCAGGGAGTGTTAGGTTCACCATCGTGGGTGTCTGTGTGCCAGGGAGCGTTAGGTTCACCATCACCACCGTGGGAGTGTGTGTACCAGGAAGCGTTAGTTTCACCGCCGTGTGAGTGTGTGTACCAGGGAGCGTAAGGTTCACCATAACCACCGTGGGAGTGTGTGTACCACGAAGCGTTAGGTTCACCATCACCACCGTGGGAGTGTGTGTACCAGGGAATGTTAGATTCACTATCACCACCGTGGGAGTGTGTGTACCAGGGAGCATTAGGTTCACCATCACCACCGTCAGAGTGTGTGTACCAGGGAGCGTTATGTTTACCATCACCACATTGGGAGTGTATGTACCAGGGAGCGCTAGGTTCACCATCATCGGTGTCTGTGAACAAGGGAGCGTTAGGTTCACCATCACCACCGTGGGAGTGTGTGTACCAGGGAGCGTTAGGTTCACCGTCACAACCATGGGCGTGTGTGTACTAGGGAGCGTTAGGTTCACCATCACCACCGTGGGAGTGTGTGTACCAGGGAGCGTTAGGTTCACCATCACCACCTTGGGAGTGTGTGTACCAGGGAGCGTTAGGTTCACCATCACCACCGTAGGAGTGTGTGTACCAGATACCATTAGGTTCACCCTCACCACCATGGGAGTATGTGTAACAGGTAGCGTTAGGTTCACCATCACCACCATGGGAGTGTGTGTATCAGGAAGCGTTAGGATCAGCATCACCACCATGGGAGTGTGTGTGTACCAGGGTGCGTTAGTTTCACCGCCGTGTGAGTGTGTGTACCAGTGAGCGTTAGGTTCACTATCACCATCGTGGAAGTGTGTGTACCACGGAGCGTTAGGTACACCATCACCACCGTGGGAGTGTGTATACCAGGGAGCGTTAGGTTCACCATCACCACCGTAGGAGTGTGTGTACCAGGGAGCGTTAGGTTCACCATCACCACCTTGGGAGTGTGTGTACCTGGGAGGGTTAGGTTCACCATCACCACCTTGGGAATGTGTGTACCAGGGAGCGTTAGGTTCACCACCGTGGGAGTGTGTGTGTACCAGGGAGCATTAAGTTCACCACCGTGGGAGTGTGTCTACCAGGGAGCATTATGTTCACCATCAACACCATGGGAGTGTGTGTAAGAGGGAGCATTAGGTTCACCATCACCACCGTGAGAGTGTGTGCACCAGGGAGCGTTAGGTTCACCATCACCACCGTGGTAGTGTGTGTACCAGGGAGCGTTAGGTTCACCATCACCACCGTGGGAGTGAGTGTACCAGATAGCGATAGGTTCACCATCACCACCGTGGGACTGTGTGTGTACCAGGGAGAGTTAGGTTCACCGCCGTGAGAGTGTGTGCAGGGGCGTTAGGTTCACCATCACCACGGTGGGAGTGTGTGTACCAGGGAGTCAGGTTCACCATCGTGGTGTCTGTTGTGTGCCAGGGAGCGTTGGGTTCACCATCACCACCGTAGGGAATTATTATTGTACCAGGGAGCGTTGGGTTCATCATCTGCCACCGTGGAGTGTGTGTACCAGGGAGCGTTAAGTTCACCGCCGTGGGAGTGTGTGTACCAGGGAGCGTTAGGTTCACCATCGTGGGTGTCTGTGTGCCAGGGAGCATTTGGTTCACCATCACCACCGTGGGAGTGTGTGTACCACATAGCGTTAGATTCACCATCACCACCGTGGGAGGGTTTGTAAAAGGGAGCGTTAGGTTCACCATCACCACAGTGGGAGTGTGTTGAACAGGGAGCATTAGGTTCACCATCATCAACGTGATAGTGTGTGTACCAAGGAGCGTTAGGTTCACCGTCACCACCATGGGAGTGCGTGTACCAGGGAGCGTTAGATTCACCATCACCATCGTGAGAGTGTGTGTACTAGGGATCGTTTGGTTCACCATCACCACCAGGGAGCTTTAGGTTCACCATCACCACCGAGGGCGTGTGTGTACCTGGGAGCGTTAGGTTCACCGTCACCACCGTAGGAGTGTGTGTACCAGGGAGCGTTAGGTTCACCGCCGTGGGAGTGTATGTACCAGGGAGCGTTAGGTTCACCATCACCACCGTGGGAGTGTGTGTACCAGGGAGCGTAAGGTTCACTTTCACCAATGTGGGAGTGTGTTTACTAGGGAGCGTTAGGTTCACCATCGTGGGTGTCTGTGTACCAGGGAGCTTTAGGTTCACCATCACCACCGTGGGAGTGTGTGTACTAGGAAGCATTATGTTCACCATCAACACCATGGGAGTATGTGTAGGAGGGAGCATTAAGTTCACCATCACCAACGTGAGAGTGTGTGCACCAGGGAGCGTTAGGTTCACCATCACCACTGTGTGAGTGCGTGTACCAGGGAGCGTTAGGTTCACCATTACCACCGTGGGAGTGTGTGTACCAGGGAGCGTTAGGTTCACCATCACCACCGTGGGAGTGTGTGTACCAGGGAGCGTTAGGTTCACCATCACCACCGTGGGAGTGTGTGTACCTGGGAGGGTTAGGTTCACCATCACCACCGCGGGAGTGTGTGTACCAGGGAGCGTTAGGTTCACCACCGTGGGAGTGTGTGTGTACCAGGGAGCATTAGGTTCACCCCCCGTGGGAGTGTGTGTACCAGGGAGCAATATGTTCACCATCAACATCATGGGAGTGTGTGTAAGAGGGAGCATTAGGTTCACAATCACCACCGTGGGAGTGTGTGTACCATGGAGCGTTAGGTACACCATCACCACCGTGGGAGTGTTTGTACCAGGGAGTGTTAGGTTCACCATCACCACCGTGGCAGTGTGTGTACCAGGGAGCGTTAGGTTCACCATCAACACCGTGGGAGTGTGTGTACCAGGGAGCATTAGGTTAACCATCACCACCGTGGGAGTGTGTGTTCAAGGGAGCGTTAGGTTCACCATCACCACCGTGGGATTGTGTGTAACAGGGAGCGTTAGGTTCACCATCGTGGGTGTTCTGTGACCGAGCTGGAGTTCACCGTCACCACCGTGGGAATGTGTACCAGGTTTTAGGTTCACCATCATCACTGTGAGAGTGTGTATACCAGGAGCGTTCGGTTCACCATCACCACCGTGGGGAGTTTGTGTACCAGGGCGTTAGGTTACCAACACCAACGCCGGAGTGTGTGTGTGCTAGGGAGCGTTAGTTCACCGCCGTGGGAGTGTGTGTACCAGATAGCGTTATGTTTACCATCACCACACTGGGAGTGTGTGTACCAGGTAGCGTTAGGTTCACCATCATCGGTGTCTGTGAACCAGGGAGCGTTAGGTTCATCATCACCACCGTGGGAGTGTGTGTACCAGGGAGCGTTAGGTTCACCGTCACAACCATGGGCGTGTGTGTACCAGGGAGCGTTAGGTTCACCATCACCAACGTGGGAGTGTGTGTACCAGGGAGCGTTAGGTTCACCATCACTACCGTATGGGTTAGTACCAGGAAGCGTTAGTTTCACCATCATCACCGTGGGAGTGTGTGTACCAGGGAATGTTAGGTTCACCATCGTGGGTGTCTGTGTACCAGGGAGCGTTAGGTTCACCATCACCACCGTGGGAGTGTGTGTACTAGGGAGCATTAGGTTCACCAACACCACCCTGGGAGTTTGTGTACCAGGGAGCATTAGGTTCACCATCACCACCGTGAGAGTGTTTGCACCAGTGAGCGTTAGGTTCACCATCACCACCGTGGGAGTGTGTGTACCAGGGAGCGTTAGGTTCACCATCACCACAGTGGGAGTGTGTACCAGGGAGCATTAGGTTCACCATCACCACTGTGGGTGTGTGTGCACCAGGGAGCGTTAGGTTCACCATCACCAATGTGGGAATGTGTGTGTACCAGGGAGCATTAGGTTCACCACCGTGGGAGTGTTTGTACTAGGGAGCATTAGGTTCACCATCAACACCATGGGAGTGTGTGTACCAGATAGCGTTAGGTTTACCAACACCAACGCCGGAGTGTGTGTACCAAGGACCGTTAAGTTCACCATCACCACCGTGGGAGTGTGTGTACCAGGGAGCGTTAGGTTCACCATCACCACCGTGGGAGTGTGTGTACCAGATAGCGTTAGGTTTACCAACACCAACGCCGGAGTGTGTGTACCAGGGACCGTTAAGTTCACCGCCGTGGGAGTGTGTGTACCAGGGAGCGTTAGGTTTACCATCACCACACTGGGAGTGTGTGTACCAGGGAGCGTTAGGTTCACCGTCACAACCATGGGCGTGTGTGTACCAGGGAGCGTTAGGTTCACCATCACCAACGTGGGAGTGTGTGTACCAGGGAGCGTTAGGTTCACCATCACTACCGTGTGGGTGTGTACCAGGGAGCATTATGTTCACCATCAACACCATGGGAGTGTGTGTAAGAGGGAGCATTAGGTTCACCATCGTGGTGTCTGTGTGCCAGGGGGCATTGGGACCACCATCACCACCGTGGGAGTCTGTGTACCAGGGAGCGTTAGGTTCACCATCACCCAAGTGGGAGTGTGTGTACCAGGGAGCATTAGGTTCACCATCACCACCGTGGGAGTATGTATTCAATGGAGCGATAGGTTCACCGTCACCACCGTGGGAGTGTGTGTACCAGGGAGCGTTAGGCTCACCATCACCACCTTGGGAGTGTGTGTACCAGGAAGATTTAGGGTCACCATCACCATCGTGGGAGTGTGTGTACCAGGGAGCGTTAAGTTCACCGCCGTGGGAGTGTGTACCAGGGAGCGTTAGGTTCACCCACCGTTGGAGTGTACCAGGTTGCGTTAGGATCACCATCACCCGTGTGGGAGTGTGTGTGTACTAGGGAGCGTTAGGTTCACTGCCGTGAGTGTGTTTATGAGGGAGCGTAGGGATCACCATTCCACTGTGGGAGTGTGTGTACCACGGAGTTAGGTTCACCATCACCACCATGGGAGGCAAATCAGGAATGTTAGGTTTACCAACACCAACGTGTGGGAGTGTGTACCAGGAGCGATAGGTTCACAGCCGGAGAGTGTGTGTACCAGGAGCGCCAGTTGGGTTCACTATCACCACCGTGGGAGGTGTACCAGGAGCATTAGGTCACCATCAGCACCTGGGAGTGTGTGTACCAGGAGCGTTAGGTTCACCATCACACCGTGGGAGGTGAACCAGGGAGCGTTAGGTCACCATCACCATCGTGGGAGTGTGTGTATCAGGAGCACTGGTTCACCGTCGGAAGTGTGTGTGAACCAGGAGCATTTCACCATCACCACCGTGGGAGTGTGTGTACCAGGGAGTGTTAGGTTCACCGCCGTGAGTGTGTGTACCAGGGAGCATTAGGTTCACCATCACCACCGTGAGGTACCAGGGAGCATTAGGTTCACCACTCACCACCGGCAGAGGTGTGTACCAGGAGCGTTAGGTTCACCATCACCACTGTGGGAGGTACCAGGAACGTTAGGTTTACCAACACCAACGTGTGTGTGTGCACGGAGCGAGGGCCCACCGTGGAGTGTGTGTACCAGAGGAGCGTTAGGTTTTACCCATCACTGGGAGTGTACCAGGGAGAGTTAGGGTTATCATCACCACTGAGTGTAGGTGGTACCAGGAGGGTGTGGTTCACCACCTGTGGAGCGTGTATTAGGAGAGTTAGGTCCACCATCACTGTGGTACCAGGGAGGAGTAGGTTCACCATCGTGTGTCTGTGCCAGGGAGCTAGGTTCACCATCACCACCGTGGGAGGCCAGGGAGCGTTAGGTTCACCGTCACCACCGTAGGAGTGTGCGTACCAGGAGCATTAGGTTCACCATCACCACCGTTGGAGTGTACCAGGGAGCAGGTTCACCGCCACCAAGTACCAGGAGAGCGTTAGGTTCACCTCACCACCGGGAGTGTACCAGGAGTGTTAGGTTCACCATCGTGGGTGTTTGTGTGTGCCAGGAGCGTTAGGTTCACCATCACCACCGTGGGAGTGTGTATACCAGGAGGCAGGTTCACCGTCACCACTGCAGGAGTGTGTGCGTACCAGGGAGCAGTTAGGTTCACCATCACCACTGTGGGAGTGTGTGTACCAGGGAGCGTTAGGTTCACCATCACCACTGTGGGAGTGTGTGTACCACGAGCGTTAGGTTCACCATCACCACCGTGGGGTGTGTACCAGGAATGTTAGGTTTACCAACACCGAATGGGAGTGTGTGTACCAGGAGCGTTAGGTTCAACGCCGTGAGAGGTGTACCAGAGAGCGTTAGGTTCACCATCACCACTGGGAGTGCAAAGGAGCATTAGGTTCACCATCACCACCGTGGGAGTGTGTGTACCAGGAGCGTTAGGTTCACCATCACCACCGGGGAGGTGTGTACCAGGGAGCGTTAGGGTCATCAGTGGAAGTGTGTGTGAACCAGGAGCGTTAGGTTCACCATCACCACCGTGGGAGTGTAATGGGGGTGTTAGTTCATCGCCGTTGGAGTGTGTGAACCAGGAGCATAGGTTCACCATCACCACCGTGGGAGTGTGTGTATACCAGGGAGCATTAGTTCACCATCACCACCGTGAGGTTGTATCAGGAGGCAGATAACCATCACCACTCGGGAGTGTGTGTACCAGGGAGCAGGTTTACCATCACCAACGTGAGTGGCACAGGGAGCGTTATCACTGCTGCAGAGTGTGTGCCAAGGAGCGTTAGGTTTATCATCACACTGGGAGTGTACCAGGAGAGTTGGTTTCATCACCTGTGGGAGTGTGTGGGCAGATGTTG
>NW_024755899.1:0-13002 GCF_018991925.1 Homarus americanus
CCTTTGGTATACTCGACCAGGGGGCTTTGTTATATTCGATTAGGGGACTTTGTTATACTGGACCAGGGGCCTTTGTTATGGTCAACCATGGGACTTTGTTATACTCAATCAGGGGACTTTGTTATACTCGATGAGGGAGCTTTGTTTTCCTCGACCAGGGGACTTTGTTATACTTGATTAGGGGACTTTGTTATACTCCAGCAGGGGCCTTTGTTATACTCGACCAGGGGACTTTGTTATACTCGATCAGGGGACTTTGTTATACTTGATCACTGGATTTTGTAATATTCTATCAGGGGGGCTTTGTTATACTCTACCAGGGTCCTTTGTTATGCTCGACCAGTGGCCTTTGTTATACTCGACCAGGGTGCTTTGTTATATTCGATTGGGGGACTTTGTTATACTCGACCAGGGGCCTTTGTTATGGTCAACCAGGGGACTTTGTTATACTCAATCAGGGGACTTTGTTATACTCGATCAGGGAGCTTTGTTTTCCTCGACCAGGTGACTTTGTTATACTCGATTAGGGGACTTTGTTATACTCGATGATTGGGCTTTGTTTTACTCGATGAAGGGCCTTTGTCATAATCGATCAGGGGACTTTGTTAGACTCGATGAGGGGCCCCTGTTATACTCGAAGAGGGGCCTTTGTTATACTCAATCATGAGCCATTGTTATATTCAACCAGGGGACTTTGTTATACTCGATCAGGGGGCTTTGTTATATTCGATAAGGAGACTTTGTTATACTCGATGAGGGGCATTTGTTATACTCGATCAAGGGCCTTTGCTAAACTCGATCAGGGGACTTTGTTAGACTCGATTAGGGGCCTTTGTTATTCTTGATCAGGGGACTTTGTTATACTCGATCAGGGGCCTTTGTTATTCTCGACCAGGGGCCTTTGTTATGCTCGATCAGAGGCCTTTGATATACTCTATCAGGGGCTTTTGTTATACTCGAACCAGGGGAATTTGTTATACTCGATCATGAGACTTTGTTATACTCGATGAGGGCCGTTATTATACTCGACCAGGGGGGTTTGATATTCTCGATCAGGGGACTTTGTTATACTCGGCAAGGGGGCTTTATTATATTCAATCAGGGGACTTTGTTATATTCGATCAGGGGACTTTGTTATACTCGATCAGGGGCTTTGTTATACTCGATCAGGGTACTTTGTTATAGTCGATCAGGGGACTTTGTTATACTCGATCAGGGGGCTTTGTTTTCCTCAATCAGGGGACTTTGTTATACTCCATCATGGTCTTTGTTATACTCCATTAGGAGCCTTTGTTATACTCGACCAGGGGACTTTGTTATACTCAATCAGGGGACTTTGTTACACTTGATCGGGGGACTTTGTAATATTCGATGAGGGGGGCTTTGTTATACTCGACCAGGGGCCTTTGTTATGCTCGATAAGGGGACTTTGTTATACTCGATCAGGGGGCTTTGTTATACTCGACCAGGGTGCTTTGTTATACTCGATGAGGGGACTTTGTTATACTCGATCAGGGGGCTTTGTTTTCCTCGATCAGGGGACTTTGTTATACTCGACCAGTGGACTTTTTTATACTCGATCAGGGGACTTTGTTATATTTGATCACTGGACTTTGTAATATTCGATCAGGGCGGCTTTGTTATACTCGACCAGGGGCCTTTTTTATGCTCGATAAGGGACTTTGTTATACTCGATCAGAGGGCTTTGTTTTCCTCAATCAGGGGACTTTGTTATTCTCGATTGGGGGACTTTGTTATACTCGATCAGGGGACTTTGTTATACTCGATCAGAAGACTTTGTTATACTCGATCAGGAGACTTTGTTATACTCGACCAGGGGACTTTGTTATACTCGATCAGGAGGCATTGTTTTACTCGATCAGGGGAATTTGTTATTCTCGATAAGGGGACTTTGTTATACGAGATCAGGGGACTTTGTTTTACTCGATCATGGGCCTTTGTTATACTCGACCAGGAGACTTTGTTATACTCGATTAGGGGACTTTGTTATACTCGATGTGGGGGCTTTGATATACTCGATCAGGGGACTTTGTTATACTCGATCAGGGGACTTTGTTATACCTGATGAGTAGGAGTTGTTATACTCGATCAGGGGACTTTGTTATACTCGACCAGGGTCCTTTCTTATGCTCGACCAGTGGCCTTTGTTATACTCGATCAGGGGGCTTTGTTATATTCGATTATGGGACTTTGTTATACTCGATGAAGGGCATTTGTTATACTCGATCAAGGGCCTTTGTTATACTCGATCAGGGTTATTTGTTATACTCGACCAGGGGACTTTGTTATACTCGACCAGGGGACTTTGTTATATTCGATGAGGAGGCTTTGTTATACTCGATCAGGGGACTTTGTTTTACTCGATCAGGGGACTTTTTTATATTCGATCAAAGGACTTTGTTATACTCGATGAGGGGCCTTTATTATACTCGATCAAGGGCCTTTGTTATACTCGATCAGGGGACTTTGATATCCTCGATCAGAAGACTTTGTTATACTCGATCAGGGGACTTTGTTATACTCGAACAGGGGACTTTGTTATACTCGATCAGGAGGCTTTGTTATACTCGATCAGGGGACATTACTATATTCGACCAAGGAACTTTGTTATACACGATCAGGGGATATGTTATACTCGATCAGGGGATGTGTTATACTCGATCAGGGGACTTTGTTATACTCGATCAGGTGCCTTTACTATACTCGATCAAGGGCCTTTGCTATACCCGATCAGGGGACTTTGTTATACTCGATCAGAGAACTTTGTTATACTCGATCAGGGGCCTTTGTTATACTCGATCAGGGGACATTTCTATACTCGACCATCGACCAGGGAACTTTGTTATACACGATCAGGTGATTTATTATACTCGATCAGGTGATGTGTTATACTCGATCAGGGGACTTTGTTATACTCGATCAGGAGGCTTTGTTGTACACAAACGGGGCCCTTTGTTATACTCGATCAAGGGACTTTGTTATACTCGACCATGGGACTTTGTTATACTAGATCAGGGGACTTTGTTATACTCGATCTGGGTCCTTTATTATACCCTACCAAGGGATTTTGTTATACTCGATTAGGGGACTGTGTTATACTCGATCAGGGGGCTTTGGTTTATTCGATTAGGGGACTTTGTTTTACTCGATGAGGGGCATTTGTTATACAGGATCAATGGCGTTTGCTATACTCGATCAGGGGGATTTTGTTATACTCGACCAGGGGACTTTGTTATACTCGAACAGGAGGCATTGTCTTACTCGATCAGGTGACATTACTATACTCGACCAGGGAACTTTGTTATACATGATCAGGGGATATGTTATACTCGATCAAGGTATGTGTTATACTCGATCAGGGTCCTTTGTTATGCTCGACCAGTGGCCTTTGTTGTACTCGATCAGGGGGCTTTGTTATATTCGATTAGGGGATTTTGTTATACTCGACCAGGGAACTTTGTTATACTCGATCAGGGGACTTTGTTATACTTGAAAAGGGGACTTTCTTATTCTCGATAAGGGGACTTTGTTATACTCGATTAGGGGACTTTGTTATACTAGATCAAGGGCCTTTGTTATACTAGATCAAGGACTTTGTTATATTCGATCAGGGGCCTTTCTTATATTCGATGAGGGACCTTTGTTATACTCGACCAGGGGCCTTTGTTTTCCTCGATCAGGGGGCTTTGTTATACTCGATCAGGGGATATGTTATACTCAATGAGGGGACTTTGTTATACTCGATCATGGGCCTCTGTTATACTTGACCAGGGGACTTTGTTATACTAGATTAGGGGACTTTGTTATACTCGATCAGGGGACTTTGTTATACCTGATGAGTAGGCTTTGTTATACTCGATCAGGGGACTTTGTAATACTCGACCAGGGTCCTTTCTTATGCTCTACCAGTGGCCTTTGTTATACTCGATCAGGGGTCTTTGTTATATTCGATTAGGGGACTTTGTTATACTCGATGAGGGGAATTTGTTATACTCAATCAAGGGCCTTTGCTATACTCGATCACGGGATTTTGTTATACTAGATTAGGGGACTTTGTTATACTCGATCAGAGGGCTTTGTTATACTCGACCATGGGCCTTTGTTATGCTCGATAAGAGGACTTTGTTATACTCGATCGGGGACTTTGTTTTCCTCGATCAGGGGGCTTTGTTATACTCGATCAGGGGACTTTGTTATACTCGACCAGGGGACATTGTTTTACTCGATCAGGGACTTTTTATATTCGATCAACGGACTTTGTTGTACTCGATCAGGGGCCTTTATTATACTCGATCAAGGACCTTTTTTATACTCTATCAGGGGACTTTGTTATCCTCGATCAGAAGACTTTGTTATACTCGATCAGGGGACTTTGTTATACTCGACCAGGGGACTTTGTTATACTCGATGAGGAGGCATTGTTATACTCGATCAGGGGACTTTCTTAAACTCGACCAGGAGACTTTGTTATACTCGATCAGGGGACATTACAATACTCGACCAGGAAACTTTGTTATACACAATCAGGGGATATGTTATACTCGACCATGGGACTTTGTTATACGAGATCAGGGGACTTTGTTGTACTCGATCATGGGCCTTTGTTATACTCAATCAGGGGATGTGTTATAGTCGATCAGGGGACGTTGTTATACTCGATGAGGAGGCTTTGTTATACTCAACCGGGGGCCTTTTTTATACTCGATCAGGGGCTTATCAAAACCCCGACATCGAGTATAACAAAGTCCCCTAATCGAGTATAACAAAGTCCCCTGGTCGAGTTTAAGAAAGTCCCCTGATCGAGTATAACAAAGTCCTCTCATCGAGGATAACAAAGTCCCCTGATCGAGTATAACAAAGGTCCTTGATCGAGTATAATCAAGGCCCCTAATCGAGTATAGCAAAGGCCCTTCATCGAGTATAACTAAGGCCCCCGGTTGAGTATAACAAAGCCTCCTCATCGACTATAACAACGTCCCCTGACCGAGTATAACACATCCCCAGATTGAGTATAACATATCCCCTGATCGAGTATAACAAAGCCCCCTGATCGAGGAAAACAAAGACCCTGGTCGAGTATAACAAAGGTCCCTCATCGAATATAAGAAAGCCCCCTGATCGAATATAACAAAGTCCCTTGATCGAGTATAACAAAGTTCCCTGGTCGAGTATAACAAAATCCCCTAATCGAATATAACAAAGCCCCCTGATCGAGTAAAACAAAGGCCACTGGTCGAGCATAACAAAGGACCCTGGTCGAGTGTAACAAAGCCCCCTCATCGAGTATAATAAAGGCCGTGATCGAGTATTACAAAATCCCCTGATCTAGTATAACAAAATCCCCTGATCGAGTATAGCAAATGCCCTTGATCCTGTATAACAAATATCCCTCATCGAGTAAAACAAGTCCCCTAATCGAATAAACCAAAGCCCCCTGTTCGAGTATAACAAAGGCCACTGCTCGAGCATAACAAAGTCCCCTGATCGAGTATAACAAAGTCTCCTGATCAAGTATATCAAACCTCCCTTATCGAGTATAACAAAGTCCCCTAATCGAGTATAACAAAATCCCCTGGTAGGGTATAATAAAGGACCCTGATCGAGTATAACAAAGTCCCGTGATCTAGTATAACAAAGTCCCATGGTCGAGTATAACAAAGTCCCTTGATCGAGTATAACAAAGGGCCCCGTTTGTGTACAACAAAGCCTCCTGATCGAGTATAACAAAGTCCCCTGATCGAGTATAACAAAGTCCTCTGATCGAGTATAACAAAGTCCCTTGATCGAGTATAACAAATCACCTGATCGTGTATAACAAAGTTCCCTGGTCGAGTATAGAAATGTCCCCTGATCGAGTATAACAAAGGCCCCTGATCGAGTATAACAAAGTCCTCTGATCGAGTATAAAAAAGTCCCCTGATCGAGTATAGCAAAGGCCCTTGATCGAGTATAATAAAGGCACCTGATCGAGTATAACAAAGGCCCCCCGGTTGAGTATAAGAAAGTCCTCTCATCGAGGATAACAAAGTCCCCTGATCGCGTATAACAAAGGTCCTTGATCGAGTTTAATAAAGGCCCCTAATCGAGTATAACAAAGTCCTTTGATCGAATATAAAAAAGTACCCTGATCGAGTAAAACAAAGTCCCCTGGTCGAGTATAACAAAGTCCTCAGATCGAGTATAACAAAGCCCATTGATCGAGTAAAACAAAGTCCCGTGATCGAGTATAGCAAAGGCCCTTGATCGAGTATAACTAAGGCCCCCGGTTGAGTATAACAAAGCCTCCTCATCGACTATAACAACGTCCCCTGATCGAGTATAACACATCCCCTGATTGAGTATAACATATCCCCTCATCGAGAATAACAAAGCCCCCTGATCGAGGAAAACAAAGGCCCCTGGTCGAGTATAATAAAGGTCCCTCATCGAATATAAGAAAGCCCCCTGATCGAATATAACAAAGTCCTTGATCGAGTATAACAAAGGCCCTTGATCGAGTAAAACAAAGTCACCTAATCGAGTATAACAAAGTCCCCTTATCGAGAATAACAGAGTCCCCTTTTCGAGTATAACAAAGTCCCCTGATCGAGTATAACAAAGTTCCCTGGTCGAGTATAGCGAAATCCCCTAATCGAATATAACAAAGCCCCCTGATCGAGTACAACAAAGGCCACTTGTCGAGCATAACAAAGGACCCTGGTCGAGTGTAACAAAGCCCCCTCATCGAGTATAATAAAGGCCGTGATCGAGTATAACAAAATCCCCTGATCTAGTATAATAAAATCCCCTGATCGAGTGTAGCAAATGCCCTTGATCCTGTATAACAAATACCCCTCATCGAGTAAAACAAAGTCCCCTAATCGAATAAACCAAAGCCCCCTGATCGAGTATAACAAAGGCCACTGCTCGAGCATAACAAAGTCCCCTGATCGAGTATAACAAAGTCTTCTGATCAAGTATATCAAACCTCCCTCATCGAGTATAACAAAGTCCCCTAATCGAGTATAACAAAATCCCCTGGTAGGGTATAATAAAGGACGCTTCTTCCCTTGTTCCCGAGTTTGATGAATCCGATATGGACGGGTCATTTAGGACTTTTGAGAAAATAGCCTGGAAGAATGAGTGGCCTAAGGACCAGTGGGTGTCGGTGTTAGTTCCTGAATTATGTGGTAAGGCTCGTAGAGTTTATAACTGTTTAGACCAGACTGATGACTATGATAACGTAAAAAAGAATATCCTCACCTCTTATGCTATCACGCGAGATAGATACCGGCAGAAGTTTCGTAAACTCACCAAAACATTTTCACACACCTTTGTTGAGTTTGCTCAAGAAAAGCTTAGGTTTTTCAAGAAGTGGTTAGAGGCTATAGAGACCTCCACATTTCAGGATTTGTTAAACTTGGTAGTCCTGGAGGAGTGGAAGAGCAAGATACCATTTCACATCTTGAAGCATGTGGAGGAGCGTGGAGAGGTTAATTTAGGGCGTGCGGCTGAGCTGGCTGATGCATACGCCTTGCTGGTGGAGTCACTGGGCAGTAGGGAACGTGGTACTTTCCGGCATGTTAGGTCCTCCTCTGATGATAACCTTGGGGATGTGAGTGGTAGGTCGAAAGGTCCCACACCTACCCCCCCCCCCCTGATGCAACCAAGTTTTATTGTTCTTACTGTAAAAAACCAGGCCATACGATCCAGTCTTGTAAACACCCAAAGTATCGAACTTCTAAAAGTAGTTCCCTGGATCCCAAATTCAAACCAATAGCAACCACCAATGTGGAAAGGCCCCATCAGGATCTCTTCTCTTCATTCTCCTATGAGGGAAAAATTTCAATCATAGAGGGGTCTCGTTCCTTCCCTATTCGTATACTACGTGATACGGGCGGAGCATAATCTATCCTCCTGTTTAATGTCATTCCTGATATATCTACCGCATTTACTAATGAGAGTGTTCTAATTTCAGATCTCTCATCCCATTCTTCCTATCCGTTAGCTGAAGTGCACCTCCAATGTCCCTTGATTACTGGGGAAGTGCAAGTAGCCGTTAGGAAAGATACTCGATCAGCGTCCTTTGTTATGCTCGACCAGTGACCTTTGTTGTACTCGATCAGGGGGCTTTGTTATATTCGATTAGGGGATTTTGTTATACTCGACCAGGGAACTTTGTTATACTCGATCAGGGGACTTTGTTATTCTCGATAAGGGGACTTTGTTATACTCGATTAGGGGACTTTATTATACTCGATCAAGATCCTTTGTTAAACTAGATCAAGGACTTTGTTATATTCGATCAGGGGGCTTTCTTATATTCGATGAGGGACCTTTGTTATACTCGATCAGGGGATATGTTATACTCAATCAGGGGATGTGTTATACTCGATCAGGGGACGTTGTTATAGTCGATGAGGAGGCTTTGTTATACTCAACCGGGGGCCTTAGTTACACTCGATCAAGGGCCTTTGCTATACTCGATCACGGTACTTTGTTTTACTCGATCAATGGGCTTTGTTATACTCGATCTGAGGACTTTGTTATACTCGATCAGGGGACTTTGTTTTACTCGATCATGGGACTTTTTTATATTCGATCAAAGGACTTTGTTATACTCGATTAGGGGCCTTTATTATACTCGATCAATGACCTTTGTTATACTCGATCAGGGGACTTTGTTATACTCGATCAGGGGACTTTCTTAAACTCGACCAGGGGAATTTGTTATACTCGATCAGGAGGCTTTCTTATACTCGATCAGGGGACATTACAATACTCGACCAGGAAACTTTGTTATACACGATCAGGGGATATGTTATACTCGACCATGGGACTTTGTTATACGAGATCAGGGGACTTTGTTATACTCGATCATGGGCCTCTGTTATACTCGACCAGGGGACTTTGTTATACTCGATTAGGGGACTTTGTTATACTCGATCAGGGGACTTTGTTATACCTGATGAGTAGGCTTTGTTATACTCGATCAGGGGACTTTGTAATACTCGACCAGGGTCCTTTCTTATGCTCTACCAGTGGCCTTTGTTATACTCGATCAGGGGGGCTTTGTTATATTCGATTAGGGGACTTTGTTATACTCGATGAGGGGCATTTGTTATACTCAATCAAGGGCCTTTGCTATACTCGATCACGGGATTTTGTTATACTAGATTAAGGGACTTTGTTATACTCGATCAGAGGGCTTTGGTATACTCGACCATGGGCCTTTGTTATGCTCGATAAGAGGAATTTGTTGTACTCGATCGGGGGACTTTGTTTTCCTCGATCAGGGGGCTTTGTTATACTCGATCAGGGGACTTTGTTATACTCGACCAGGGGACATTGTTTTACTCGATCAGGGACTTTTTTATATTCGATCAACGGACTTTGTTGTACTCGATCAGGGGCCTTTATTATACTCGATCAAGGACCTTTTTTATACTCTATCAGGGGACTTTGTTATCCTCGATCAGAAGACTTTGTTATACTCGATCAAGGGACTTTGTTATACTCGACCAGGGGACTTTGTTATACTCGATGAGGAGGCTTTGTTATACTCGATCAGGGGACATTACTATACTCGACCAGGGAACTTTGTTATACACGTTCAAGGGATATGTTATACTCGATCAGGAGATGTGTTATACTCGATCAGGGGACTTTGTTATACACAATCAGGAGGCTTTGTTATACTCAACCAGGGCCTTTGTTATACTCGATCATGGGCCTTTATTATACTCGATCAGGTGACTTTGTTATACTTGACCATGGGACTTTGTTGTACTCGATCAGGGGACTTTGCTATACTCGATCATGGGCCTTTATTATACTCGATCAGGGCCTTTGTTATACTCGATCAGGGTTATTTGTTATACTCGACCAGGGGACTTTGTTATACTCGACCAGGGGACTTTGTTATATTCGATGAGGAGGCTTTGTTATACTCGATCAGGGGACTTTGTTATACTCGATGAGGAGGCTATCTTATACTCAACCGGGGGCTTTTGTTATACTCGATCAGGTGCCTTTATTATACTCGATCAAGGGCCTTTGTTATACTCGATCATGGGACTTTGTTATACTCGATCAGAGGACTTTGTTATACTCGATCAGGGGGCTTTGTTATACTCGATCATGGGACATTACTATACTCGACCAGAGAACTTTGTTATACACGATCAGGTGATATGTTAAACTCGATCAGGGGATGTGTTATACTCGATCAGGGGACTTTGTTATACTCGATCAGGAGGCTTTGTTGTACACAAACGCGGCCCTTTGTTATACTCGATCAGGGGCCTTTGTTATACTCGATGAGGGGGCTTTGATATACACGATCAGGAAACTTTGTTATACTCGATCAGGGGACTTTGTTATACTCGATCAGGGGACTTTGTTATACTCGATCAGGTGTATGTGTTATATTCAATCGTGGGCCTTTGTTATACTCGACCAGGGAACTTTGTTATACTCGATCAGGGGACTTTGTTTTACCCGAGAAGGGGACTTTGTTATTCTCGATAAGGGGACTTTGTTATACTCGATTAGGGAACTTTGTTAGACTCGATCAGGGAACTTTGTTATACCCGAGAAGGGGACTTTGTTATTCTCGATAAGGGGACTTTGTTATACTCGATTAGGGAACTTTGTTATACTCGATCAAGGGCCTTTGTTATACTCGATCAGGGGACTTTGTTATATTCGATTAGAGTACTTTGTAATACACGATCAGAGGATATGTTATACTCAATCAGGGGATGTGTTATACTCGATCAGGGGACGTTGTTATACTCGATGAGGAGGCTTTGTTATACTCAACCGGGGACCTTTTTTATACTCGATCAGGGGCCTATCAAAACCCCGACATCGAGTATAACAAAGTCCCCTAATCGACTATAACAAAGTCCCCTGGTCGAGTATAACAAAGGCCCATGATCGAGTACAACAAAGTCCCCTGATCTCGTATAACAAAGTCCCATGGTCGAGTATAACATATCCCCTGATTGTGTATAACAAATTTCCTGGTCGAGTATTGTAATGTCCCCTGATCGAGTATAACAAAGTCTCCTGGTCGAGTTTAAGAAAGTCCCCTGATCGAGTATAACAAAGTCCTCTCATCGAGGATAACAAAGTCCCCTGATCGAGTATAACAAAGGTCCATTGATCGAGTATAATAAAGGCCCCTAATCGAGTATAGCAAAGGCCCTTGATCGAGTATAACTAAGGCCCCCGGTTGAGTATAACAAAGCCTCCTCATCGACTATAACAACGTCCCCTGATCGAGTATAACACATCCCCAGATTTAGTATAAGATATCCCCTTTTCGAGTATAACAAAGTCCCCTGATCGAGTATAACAAACTTCCCTGGTCGAGTATAACAAAATCCCCTAATCGAATATAACAAAGCCCCCTGATCGAGTACAACAAAGGCCACTGGTCGAGCATAGCAAAGGACCCTGGTCGAGTGTAACAAAGCCCCCTCATCGAGTATAATAAAGGCCGGGATCGAGTATAACAAAATCCCCTGATCTATTATAACAAAATCCCCTGATCGAGTATAGCAAATGCCCTTGATCCTGTATAACAAATACACCTAATCGAGTAAAACAAAGTCCCCTGATCGAATAAACCAAAGCCCCCTGATCGAGTATAACAAAGGCCACTGCTCGAGCATAACAAAGTCCCCTGATCGAGTATAACAAAGCCCCCTCATCGAGGAAAACAAAGGCCCCTGGTCGAGTATAACAAAGGTCCCTGATCGAATATAAGAAAGCCCCCTGATCGAATATAACAAAGTCCTTAATTGAGTATAACAAAGGCCCCTCATCGAGTATAACAAAGGCCCCTCATCGAGTCTAACAAAGTCCCCTGATCGATTATGACGAAGGCCCTTGATCGACTATAACAAAGTCCCCTTATCGAGCATAACAAAGGCCCCTGATCGAGTATAACAAATGTCCCCTAATCGAGCATAACAAAGACCCCTCGTCGAGTATAAGAAAACCACCTGATCGAGTATAACCAAGGCCCCTGATCGAGAATAACAGAACCTCTGATGGAATATAACAAAGTCCCTTATCGAGCATAACAAAGGCCCCTGGTCGAGCATAACAAAGCCCCCCTGATCGAATGATACAAAGTCCCCTGATCAAGTATAACAAAGTCTCCTGATCGAGTGAAACAAAGCCCCCTGATCGAGTATAACAAAGGCCCCTGATCGAGTATAACAAAGGCCTTTGATCGAGTATAGCAAAGGCCCCTGATCGTGTATAACAAAGTCCGCTCATCGAGCATAGCAAAGACCCCTCGTCGAGTATAACAAAACCACCTGATCGAGTATAACAAAGTCCCTGGTTGAGTAAAACAAAGCCCCCTGATCGAGTATAACAAAGTCCCCTGATCGAGTATAACAAATTCCCCTGATCGAGTATAACAAAAGCTCCCGGTTGAGTATAACAAAGCCTCCTTGCTGAGTATAACAAAGTCCCCTGATCGAGTATAACACATCCCCTGATCGAGTATAACATATCCCCTGATCGTGTATAACAAAGTTCCCTGGTCGAGTATAGTAATGTCCCTTGATCGAGAATAACAAAGGCCCCTCATCGAGTATAACAAAGTCTCCTTATCGGGCATAACAAAGGCCCTGGTCGAGTATAACAAAGCCCCCCTAATCGAATATTACGAAGTCCCGTGATAAAGTATAATAAAGTCCCCTGATCGAGTATAACAAAGTCCCCTGGTCGAGGATAACAAATCCCCTGATCGAGTATAACAAAGTCCCCTCATCGAGTATAACAAAGTGCCCTGGTTGACCATAACAAAGGCCCCTGGTCGAGTATAACAAAGTCCCCGAATCGAATATAACAAAGCCCCCAGATCGGGTTTAACAAAGGCCACTGGTCAAGCATAACAAAGCACCCTGGTCGAGTATAACAAAGGCCCCTAATCGAGTATAACAATGTCCCCTGATCGAGTATATCAAACCCCCCTAG
>NW_024755900.1:0-2083 GCF_018991925.1 Homarus americanus
CTCACACCCCGTTTCGTGGCACTGAAGGGGTGCCCGGCCCTGACGTCCCGGGTCATGTCACTGAAGGGGTTCCCGGCCCTCACTCCTCAGGTCATGGCACTGAAGCGGTGCCCGGCCGTCACACCCCTGGACATGGGACTGAAGGTGTGCCCGGCCCTCACACCCATTGTCATAGACCTAAACGGGTGCAGGGCCATCACACCAGGGTCATGGGGCTGAAGGGGTGCCCGGCCCTCACACCCCAGGTCATGGCACTGAAGGAGTGACCGGCCCTCACACACCGGTTCATGGCACTGAAAGGGTGCCCGGCCCACTCACTCCGGGTCATGTCATTGTAGGGGTGCCCGGCCCTCACACCCCGTTCCTGCTTACTGAAAAGGGTGCCCGGCCTCACACAGTTCCTTGGCATTGAAGGTGCCCGGCCCTCACCTCCAGGTCATAGTGCTGGAGGGGTGACCGGCCCTCACACCCTTATTCATGGCACTGAAATCGAGGCCGGCCTTCACACCCCGGGTCTTGGCGCTGAAGGGGTGCCCGGCCCTCACATCCCGATTCATGGCACTGAAGGGGTGCCCGGCCCTCACACCCCGGGTCATGTGAAGGGATGCCCGGCCCTCACACCCCGGTTCACAGCACTGTAGGGTTGCCCGGCCTTCACACCCCATTTCATGGCAGTGAAATAGTGCCCGGCCCTCACAACCCGGGTCATGTCACTGAAGGGGTGCCCGGCCGTCACACCCCTGGCCATGGCACTGAAGGTGTGCCCGGCCCTCACACCCCTGGATATAGACCTAAACAGGTTCCTGGACCTCACACCCCGGGTCATGGCACTGAAAGGGTACCCGGCAAACACACACCTGGTCATGTCATTGAAGGGGTGCCCGGCCCTTATACCCCGTGTCATGGTGCTAGAGGGGTGCCCGGCCCTCACACGATTCTGTAGCACTGAAATCAGGCCCAGCCCTAACACCCCTGGGTCATGGTGCTGTAAAGTTTTCAGCCCTCCCACACCCCAGGTCATGTCACTGCTGGAAGAGTCACAGGCCTCACATCCAGGGTCATAGCACTGAAAGGGTGCCCAGCCCCACCTGCTCAGGTGTGTCATTGAAAGGGGTGCCCAACCCCACACCCAGGTCCTTTCACTGAAAAAGGTTGGCCTCACCTCCCCCAGGTCCATAACATTGAAGGTGCCAGCCCACTATACCCTGGGGTGTGCTGGAGGATGCCCGCCCTCACACCCCGTTTCATGGCACTGAAGGGGTGCCCGGCCCTGACGCCCCGGGTCATGTCACTGAAGGGGTTCCCGGCCCTCACACCCCAGGTCATGGCACTGAAGCGGTGCCCGGCCGTCACACCCCTGGACATGGCACTGAAGGTGTGAACGGCCCTCACACCCATTGTCATAGACCTAAACGGGTGCAGGGCCATCACACCAGGGTCATGGGGCTGAAGGGGTGCCCGGCCCTCACACCCCGGGTCATGGCACTGAAGGAGTGACCGGCCCTCACACACCGGTTCATGGCACTGAAAGGGTGGCCGGCCCACTCACTCCGGGTCATGTCATTGAAGGGGTGCCCGGCCCTCACACCCCGTTTCATAGCACTGAAAGGGTGCCCGGCACTCACACCCCGGTTCATGGCATTGAAGGGGTGCCCGGCCCTCACACTCCGGGTCATGGTGCTGGAGGGGTGCCCGGCCCTCACACCCCAGGTCATGGTGCTGGAGGGGTGACCGGCCCTCACACCCTTATTCATGGCACTGAAATCGAGGCCGGCCCTCACACCCCGTGTCTTGGCGCTGATGGCGTGCCCGGCCCTTACACCCCGATTCATGGCACTGAAGGGTTGCCCGGCCTTCACACCCCATTTCATGGCACTGAAATAGTGCCCGGCCCTCACACCCCGGTTCATGTGAAGGGGTGCCCGGCCATCAAACCCCGGTTCACAGCACTGTAGGGTTGCCCGGCCTTCACACCCCATTTCATGGCACTGAAATAGTGCCCGGCCCTCACACCCCGGGTCATGTCACTGAAGGGGTGCCCGGTCGTCACACCCCTGGCCATGGAACTGAAGGTGTGCCCGGC